>NW_027395279.1:1901500-2202000 GCF_027580225.2 Misgurnus anguillicaudatus
CTAGCATGATGCTAGCATGATTAGCATGAAGCTAGCATAATGCTAGCATGATTAACATGAAGCTAGCATGATTAGCATGAAGCTAGCATGATGCTAGCATGATTAGCATGAAGCTAACATGATGCTAGCATGATTAGCATGAAGCTAGCATGATTAGCATGAGGCTAACATGATGCTAGCATGATTAGCATGAAACTAGCATGGTGCTAACATGATAAGCATGAAGCTAGCATGATGTTAACATGATTAACATGAAGCTAGCATGATGCTAGCATGATTAGCATGAAGCTAACATGATGTTAGCATGATTACCATGAAGCTAGCATGATGCTAGCATGATTAGCATGATGTTAGCATGATTAGCATGAAGCTAGCATGATGTTAGCATGATTAGCATGAAGCTAGCATGATGTTAGCAAGATTAGCATGAAGCTAGCATGAAACTAGCAAGATTAGCATGAAGTAAGCATGAGGTTAGCATGATTAGCATGAAGCTAGCATGATTTAACATGAAGCTAGCATGATGCTAGCATGATTAGCATGAAGCTAGCATGATTTAACATGAAGCTAGCATGATGCTAGCATGATTAGCATGAAGCTAGCACTATTTAGCGTGAAGCTAACAAGATTTAACATGAAGCTAGCATGATTTAGCATGAAGTTAGCAAGATATATTATGAAATTAGCATAAAGCTAGCATGAAACTAGCATGAAGCTAGTATGACTTAGCATGAAGCTAGCATGAAGCTAACATGGCCCAAAGACCCAACCCCCATGTCTCTATGATGTTCAGACCCAGAGATATAAGGCTTTGTTTATTATGTTGCTAGGGTGCTCATATTTGGTTGCTAGGGGCGTGGCTTAATACCTCAATAAGAATCCTATTAAGACTGATTGGATGCCTGAGTAAAATGAGCCCACCCCTATGTCTCTATGACACTCTGGTGTAAAGATATCCATCTGGGCTTTTTATAATGGTAGTCTATGGGAGATGTTGCTAGGGTACCCAAAATTGTTGCTAGGGGCGTGGCTTAATAGGTCTGGGGCGATCCTAAGAGTCTAATTGGATGACTGAGTAAAATGAACCCACCCCCATGTCTCTACGACACTCTAAAGTGAAGATATTCCATCTGGGACGCTTTTATTCCCTTATATGGGCATGTTTCCTGCCCCATTATAAGTCAATGGGAAATTTTGGGGGCCTCTTACACCCCAGGGGTACAGCATACACCCCATTTTGATGTATGTTCTTACAGAGGCTGTCATCCTCCTTAAATGTGGTAAGCCACAAGTTTCTACAAGTTTCTCACTCGCAGCTAGGACCCGTCAAAGTTTGTCTCCATGTTAAGTAAATGGGAGTTTTGGGGTGTTTGAGCGCCCCGTTTAGGAATTCGGAAGGTCCCATCAGTTAGAAAAGATATAGCACACTAAGTCAGACCAGTCTTAAGGTCCATGGAAAATTTGGTGCATGTAGCTTGAAAGCTCTAGGACGAGTTAGTGTCAGAAATTTTGGGGTGCTAAGAAGAATAATAATAAAATATAAGTTTAAAAGCAATAACAATATATTGGCTTTTTCAAAGCCAACATAAATATAAGTTTAAAAGCAATAACAATATATTGGCTTTTTCAAAGCCAACATAATAAGTTTAATAGCAATAACAATATATTGGCTTTTTCAAAGCCAACATAATAACTAGATAGGTACATTTCCTGAAGAAAATGTGAAGTGGTGCTTGCCGTGGCAAAATTCTGGGGGCAATGTATGATTATACTCCGAGCCAAAAGTAAAACAATCCAACCCCTGTGTCTCTACGATGTTCTGATGCGGAGATATTAGGCTTTGTTTATTCGGTTGCTAGGGTACTGTATTTGGTTGCTAGGGAGAAAATTGGCATCCACTTGTGATTACAATCCGAGTCACGAGTCAAACGGTCCAACCCCCGTGTCTCTACGATGTTCTGATGTGGAGATATAAGGCTTTGTTTATTGAAGGTAGCATGATTAACATGAAGCTAGCATGATGTTAACATAATTAACGTGAAGGTAGTATGATGTTAACATGATTAACATGAAGATAGCATGATTAGCATGAAGCTAGCATAAAGCTAACATCATTAGCATGAAGCTAGCATTAAAGCTAACATAATTAGCATAAAGCTAACATGATGTTAATATGATTAGCATGAAGTTAGCATGATGTTAGCATGATTAGCATAAAGCTAGCATGAAGCTAACATGATTAGCATGAAGTTAGCATGAAGATAGCATGATGTTAACATGAAGCTAGCATGATGTTAGCATGATTTGCATGAAGTTAGCATGAAGCTAGCATGAAGCTAGCATGATTAGCATGAAGCTAACACGAAGCTAGCATGATTAGCATGAAGTTAACATGAAGTTAGCATGATTAGCATGAAGCTAGCATGATGTTAACATGATTAGCATGATGCTAGCATGATTAGAATGAAGCTAGCATGATGTTAGCATGATGGTAGCATGATTAACATGATGTTAGCATGAAGCTAGCATGAAGCTAGCATGAAGCTTACATGATTAGCATGAAGTTAGCAAGAAGCTAGCATGACTAGCATGATGTTAGCATGATTAGCATGAAGTTAGCATGAAGCTAGCATGATTAGCATGAAGCTAGCATGAAGTTAGCATGATGTTAACATGAAGTTAGCATGATGTTAGCATGATTAGCATGATGCTAGCATGATTAGCATGATGCTAGCATGATGTTAACATGATTAGCATGATGTTAGCATGATTAGCATGAAGCTAGCATGATGTTAGCATGATTAGCAAGAAGTTAACATGAAGTTAGCATGAAGATAGCATGAAGCTAGCATGATTTAACGTGAAGTTAGCAAGATTTATTATGAAATTAGCATTAAGCTAGCATGAAACTACTATGACTTAGCATTAAGCTAGCATTAAGCTAACATGACCCAAAGACCCAACCCCCATGTCTCTATGATGTTCATTTCCAGAGATAAAAGGCTTTGTTTATTATGTTGCTAGGGTGCTCATATTTGGTTGTTAGGGGCGTGGCTTGGGAGTGGCCAATAATGTAGCCAGTTATTACACTCTGAGTCACAAGTAAAATGGTCCAACCCCCGTGTCTCTACAATGTTCTGATGCGGAGATATAAGGCTTTGTTTATTTGGTTGCTAGGGTGCTCATATTTGGTTGCTAGGGGCGTGGCTTGGGAGTGGCCAATGATGTGGCCAGTGATTACACTCCGAGTCACAAGTAAAACGGTCCAACCCCCGTGTCTCTACGATGTTTTAATGCCGAGATATAACTGTTTAAATGTTATGTTGCTAGGGTGCTCAAAAGTGGTTGCTAGGGGCGTGGCTTAATACCTTAATAAGGATCCTGAGACACTGATTGGATGTCTGGGTAAAATGAGCCCACCCCCATGTCTCTATGACACTGTGCTGCAAAGATATCCATCTGGGTATTTTATAATGGCAGTCTATGGGAGATGTTGCTAGGGTGCCCAAAATTGTTGCTAGGGGCGTGGCTTAATAGCTCTGGGATGATCCTGAGAGACTGATTGGATGCCCGAGTAAAATGAGCCCACCCACTAATCTCTACGACACTGTAAAGCAAAGATATCCCATCTGGAAATGTTTGTATTCCCTTATATGGACATGTTTCCTGCCCCATTATAAGTCAATGGGAATTTTCGGGTGCCTCTTACACCCCAGGGGTACAACTTACACCCCATTGTGATGTATGTGCTTACAGAGCCTACCACCCTCTTCAGATAATGTAACCCACATGTTTCAACAACATCCTTAAGCGGAGCTATGACCCGTCAAAGTTGGGCGCAATGTTAAGTCAATGGGATTTTTCGGGTGGTTTTTCGCCCCCCTTTCGAAAATCCTGCACCCGATCGCTTATAAAAGTCATAGCACACCTCTCCTCAATAATCCGGTCGATTTGAGCCCTCTTTCGTGGGACTACAACAAACCGTGCGGGACGAGTTACGCGCCGAAAAAGTGTCCAGACATAAGAATAATAATAAGTATGAGCAATAGTAATAGTGATGCCTTGCATAAATGCAAGCACCACTAATAAGTTTAAAAGCAATAACAGTATGTTGGCTTTTTCAAAGCCAACATAATAAGTTTAAAAGCAATAACAGTATGTTGGCTTTTTCAAAGCCAACATAATAACTACAGGTTGGTCTGAATTGTTTTGGTAAATATCAAGAATTGACTGATTCATCAACTTATGGTGTTGTTTATCTTTTACAAAACTGGCACAGTGTAGCCCTATTTGCAGCAACTGTGAGCTTGAAACACTTGTATTATTTTTTAAAGAACTGTTAGCTTGAGTTTTTATATTTGTTTAAAGGCAGGTTGCATGATCTCTGACTGCTGATTGGCTACAAGTGTGTTTTGGTACTCGGCTAGACTCCCTTTTCCAAAGTGTTTTTTAAAAATCATGCACCCCGCCTTTAACAATTTTAATTAGGGGGAACTGTGTCTAAATAGTGTCCTTGGACTTTTTCAAACAAAATGGCCCACCACACCCTACTCGCAACACACCACAGCAAAGTGGCCCAATATAAATCCTACTTATACTTTTTAGGAAATCTAATTCATTATAAAATACATTTATGTACCTGCCAATAACATCTTACTAACCATGACATAAATCAAGGTTAAACTTGAGGCTTTGACTCTCTGATTTTTTGTCAGATCTGAGGGTAAATATCTCTCATTTTAAGTTTTATAAATCATTATCAAGAACAAATAAATTTACAGAAAGCTACCAGAAAAGCCAGGTAACTAAAGGTGTAAACAGATGTTCCCAATGTGAGAATGAAACACAGGTCTCTTTATGGATACACTGTTTTTGGATATACTGTACGAAATAAAAACTATTTTTGTCCGAAGAACGGGAACAAATGAAACATACTACAACATTTCTATCAATAAAAAAAACATAAAAAACGAACTAAAAAAAAAACGTAGTGGCTTTAATAAGATTTATAAAATCATAGCCCTAAATGTCATTTTATAATAGAATGATGCATTTTCTGGAATGCAGTTTTGAAACAATAACAACACATGCAATCCACACATGCAAAGAAATTTAAGATGTGTAATCTTGTTAAATGACAAATTTATCCCGAACAAATGTAATTTTGTGTTTAGTTGAAAAAGTAAAAAGTATTTTACACCGTGAATAGCTTGAGGGTGAGTAAAATAGGGGCTAAACTATTCCTTTAAAGGTGTCATTGAGAACATCTAACTGCTAGTGTTTACATCATCCGAGCACTTTGCCAGGAAAGGGTGTACTTAAGAGTCTTCCTTAAATCAGCCATGGCAAGGCCGTAACCATACCGTGAACATTGAGGGGAACCAACATATTCAGAGATACATCTATGTATATTAAAAAATTAAATATGGTAAGGACAATTTGGCAGTTTCTGATTATTGGGGGGATATGCAGCCCTTAATGTCTATTGTGGTTATGGCCCTGAGACATGGTAAAACCAAATACCTGGTTGTTGGGATGAGGGATGATCTTTCACATTGATGCATCATTCTTTGCTTCAAAATGTGCCTGCAAGTTGTTCAGCAGCACATCTGGAAGGGAAACATCAGTGTCATAAGGAGATTGTTTTGGTTGGTAGTTGATGGTCTGGATGCCCTTCAACATCCGTTGGTGTTGCCACCTTTTCTAAATTGGCTGTTTATTCTCTAGGTGAGTGCAGGTTTTGCTTACTTTGTGGTCTGTAACAGTACAGTTTTGGCTCTATTGTTTAGGTCTCCTTGTTGCTTGTTCTAAAGGAAGAGTATTAGGTCCTCAGCAGTGAACACACTTTCACAGTCATCCAGAGCTCCGGGTTGGAGTATGTATACTGTAGTGATGCCACTTTCCCTAGACTGGTCCGGTTGAGATTAGACTCTTTGGAGTGGATGAGCCACCTTACAAAAACCAAGACAAGTCTCTGCACCTCTTCTAACCTTGACCAAATCCCACACGCACCGATGTTGACACCTTGCTGAAAATGTTTGAACATGTAATATTTCTATTAATGCAAACAAATGTTGATTAAAAAAGCTTTTTCATTAACTTAATATTTTTTGGTAAATAAATTACAGTATTTAGTTCACATATGTTTTCTCGTTTTCATTTGATTTATTATAAGGAGTGAAGCCCTGGGGCCGGATTCACGAAACATTCTTAAGAAGAAAAATTTTCTTAACTGCCATTTTTATCTTAAATTCAAGCTTAAGAAAAAAGTTAAGAATATTTTGTATTCTCAAAAAAGCTTCTTAAGAAAGTTCTTATTTTTTTCCTTAAGTATGTTCTTAAGAATAAACTTAAGAAGATTTCCAATTCTCGAAAAATAAACTGTCTTAAATAACATCTTAAAGTTAGGATAACCTTACAGTAGTCTTAAATCTCAAAATGTAAGATGTTTTATGAGTTAATGTGATTGTTTTAAATGTGACAAGTTGTATTTTGTAGTCTGAAATGGCAATTTAATCAGTTTACTTCACATAGATTAGTTTAAAGAGGAATTCCACACTCATATAATTGTCACGGTTGAGACAAGATGAGGCAAAAGGTGCGGATCCAAGTGCAGTTTATTGTAAATAAAAGGTGAAAACAAGGCAAAAACAAAACCAGGGAACACAAGAGACTAGCGACATCTTACGACAAACCACAAACAAGGACTGAACAGGCAGAGTATATATGCATGACAATAACCAATGACAAAGCAGGAACAATGAGTAACCAGGACAACACACAAGGGGAGAGGCATGAACATAATGAATAACCATGGTTACAAACAAGGGGGCGGAGACACTAATTAACACAGGGAGATACAACTAGGAACAAGGGTATACATGAACACAGGTAAAACACAGGTACACAGAGACATAATATAAACCCAAAACACAAATGAACACAAGTTAAACACAGGTTGCACAGAGACATAAACCAAAACACAAATGAACACAGGGAACCCATGTTACATAGCCCCCCCTCAAAGGGGCGGCTTCCAGACGCCCCCCAGAAAACCCCAAAGTACAACAGTCTAGGAGGGCGGTGGCATGGAGGTGGACCCGGGGGAGGGATGGTGGGCCAAGGCCACAAAAGTCCAAGGGCCAGGGCGGAGCCGCAGGCGGAGACAGGAACCAAGACGGCGCCGCAGGCGGGGACCGGGACCAAGGCGGCGCAGCAGGCGGAGACAGGGACCAAGGCGGAGCCGCAGGCGGAGACAGGGACCAAGGCGGAGCCGCAGGCGGAGACAGGGACCAAGGCGGAGCCGCAGGCGGAGACAGGGACCAAGGCGGAGCCGCAGGCGGAGACAGGGACCAAGGCGGAGCCGCAGGCGGAGACAGGGACCAAGGCGGAGCCGCAGGCGGAGACAGGGACCAAGGAGGAGCCGCAGGCGGAGACAGGGACCAAGGAGGAGCCGCAGGCGGAGACAGGGACCAAGGAGGAGCCGCAGGCGGAGACAGGGACCAAGGAGGAGCCGCAGGCGGAGCAGGCGGCCAGGGCGGAGACTGGGGCCAGGGTGGAGCCGCGGGCGGAGCAAGAACCCAGGGCGGAGCCGGCAGAGCAGGAACCCAGGGCGGAGCCGGCAGAGCAGGAACCCAGGGCGGAGCCGGCAGAGCAGGAACCCAGGGCGGAGCCGGCAGAGCAGGAACCCAGGGCGGAGCCGGCAGAGCAGGAACCCAGGGCGGAGCCGGCAGAGCAGGAACCCAGGGCGGAGCCGGCAGAGCAGGAACCCAGGGCGGAGCCAGAGGCCAGAGAGGAACTGGATACCAGGGTGGTGCTGGTGGTCTCAGGATCCTGGGTAGAAGAAAACAACAGAGAGAGACCCTCTGGGCCTGGTTAGACAGGGCAATGAGTTTGGGGACAGCCATCGTGAAACAGGCAGAGAGTTCTGTACTGGCCATAGTACTGGTGACAATAGAAAGTCTCTGGAGCTTTGGGGTGGCCACACTAGCTGACCAATGTGGCACAGATGACTCAGTGGGCACAGATGACTCAGTGGGCACAGATGACTCAGTCGGCTCAGGGGAATCAGAAGACTCAGTCGGCTCAGGGGAATCAGAAGACTCAGTCGGCTCAGGGGAATCAGAAGACTCAGTCGGCTCAGGGGAATCAGAAGACTCAGTCGGCTCAGGGGAATCAGAAGACTCAGTCGGCTCAGGGGAATCAGAAGACTCAGTCGGCTCAGGGGAATCAGAAGACTCAGTCGGCTCAGGGGAATCAGAAGACTCGGAGGACTCAGGAGATTCACTCGGCTCGGAGGACTCAGGAGATTCACTCGGCTCGGAGGACTCAGGAGATTCACTCGGCTCGGAGGACTCAGGAGATTCACTCGGCTCGGAGGACTCAGGAGATTCACTCGGCTCGGAGGACTCAGGAGATTCACTCGGCTCGGAGGACTCAGGAGATTCACTCGGCTCGGAGGACTCAGGAGATTCACTCGGCTCGGAGGACTCAGGAGATTCACTCGGCTCGGAGGACTCAGGAGATTCACTCGGCTCGGAGGACTCAGGAGATTCACTCGGCTCGGAGGACTCAGGAGATTCACTCGGCTCGGAGGACTCAGGAGATTCACTCGGCTCGGAGGACTCAGGAGATTCACTCGGCTCGGAGGACTCAGGAGATTCACTCGGCTCGGAGGACTCAGGAGATTCACTCGGCTCGGAGGACTCAGGAGATTCACTCGGCTCGGAGGACTCAGGAGATTCACTCGGCTCAGGAGATTCACTCGGCTCAGGAGATTCACTCGGCTCAGGAGATTCACTCGGCTCAGGAGATTCACTCGGCTCAGGAGATTCACTCGGCTCAGGAGATTCACTCGGCTCAGGAGATTCACTCATCTCGGAGGACTCGATGGATTCGGGTATGGGAGCCATTCTGAGAATGTATGTAGGTGTTATTACTGCACCCTTAACAACTGGAACGGTGATGATGGTGGCTTTCTGATAAATCGGAGCTGGTATGGATGTGGCAAACTCGAAAACTGGGGATGGATTAACAGTAGCGAACTGAGGTATGGAGTAGGATGAAGTGGCGGCCATTTTAAGCACGGGCGCTGACCCAGGGGAAACAAAACTCGGGGAATTAGCGTCCGTACTTACAGTGGCTTGCTCGGGCAGGGATTTCTTCCTCCGTCGCCGGTGTCGTGAGCAACGTGAAGGGGTAGTGTTCACCGGCACGGAAGTCTCAGTAGTCCTATGCACGGGAGCAGCGGTCCTGCATTCAAGTGTCTCTGGTGTGCCTCGAGCATATCTCCCGCTACACTTGTCCACGTAATGGACGAACTCGACAAACTCCATCTGTTCGAGCCCAGCCATTTGCCAAAGCGGCAAAGGGTCATCCAGACAGTTGTTAAACGCGTAGTTCAGCTCCGCTTCAGTGTAGCCCAAACCAGTCGCCAAAGTTAAAAATACATGGGCGAGACTATTCACAGGTTGCCCCCGCTGACAGAGGGCGTCTAACTCCACTGCTTTGTCCCATAACTCCTGCTCCGTGGAGGGAGGACAAGCCTGAATGTAAATGCTGCCAACACGCTGCATGCTAATACTATGAATAATCCAGGGGACTTGAAAAAACACGGGGAATGATGAATTGCTGCTGGATCCTAGTTGGTGGTTTGTTCTGTCACGGTTGCGACAAGATGAGGCAAAAGGTGCGGATCCAAGTGCAGTTTATTGTAAATAAAAGGTGAAAACAAGGCAAAAACAAAACCAGGGAACACAAGAGACTAGCGACATCTTACGACAAACCACAAACAAGGACTGAACAGGCAGAGTATATATGCATGACAATAACCAATGACAAAGCAGGAACAATGAGTAACCAGGACAACACACAAGGGGAGAGGCATGAACATAATGAATAACCATGGTTACAAACAAGGGGGCGGAGACACTAATTAACACAGGGAGATACAACTAGGAACAAGGGTATACATGAACACAGGTAAAACACAGGTACACAGAGACATAATATAAACCCAAATCACAAATGAACACAAGTTAAACACAGGTTGCACAGAGACATAAACCAAAACACAAATGAACACAGGGAACCCATGTTACAATAATGAAGTTTAATGGCTTAATATGTCATGAAACACAAATAAGTATTAGTGATAATATTAGCAAACATTTAACTTCCTCAGTTATAGCCTACATTCGTTGTGAAATTACTTAACAGCTAAAAGTCGCTCTAAGCGGAGGCGAACCGGTAATCGCTTTGTCATGTGAGTCGAGGGATCTGAAACCGGGCTCGCTGCACCCTCCGCGTCCGTCGCTTGACGTGTGAGCGCGGGAGACGAAGCGGTGAGCACGGAGAGTGAAGCACGCACGCCCAGGGCGCTCGACCCGCATGATGGACCGATTGCGACGTTAGGAAATGATATTTACTCACCACACCGCCTTAATACCAGCTGGCCTCTGTTACAACACCGAATAACATCATCTATAGTCTTAATGTATCACTAGTTGTATCGCGTTAATGATCGCAAGGTAACGTTAGTCAAAAGGTTTATTACATCATTAGCAGGGAATCATTAATTCCAAAGCTTGTCATTTTATACTTAAGACACAAATTTAAGATATTCTTAAGAAAAAATGTGAGAACTTCTTAAGAAATGTTCGAGAATTGCACTTAGGAACATTCTTACAAACTTCTTATAATTTATCTTAAGAACTTTCCCCATTTTTGTCTTAAGAACGTTTTCGTGAATCCGGCCCCAGGTTTTCTTATTATTATTCTACTTCTGCCATTGCATCTATAGCAGCTCATAGAGATATTCAAAGGGACGTTATGAATTTTTTTCACACGTTAATATAGTGTATTTTTTACTACTGTTTTCTTTGACTAAATGAGACCAGAGGTGCATCAACTACAGAGAAAATTACCTTCTTACACAAAGTTTCTGTAACGTGGGATGAAAGGAAGGCAGGCAGAGGCACCACAAAACATGGCAGTCAAAACAAACATCAAATCCTCGGGTGGAGCCACAGCACAGAATACAAGAATTAACACATTAAACCAAAAATGACTGACAAAGGACAACTGAAACATTATTTATACACAGGCACAAACGATGTAACAAGAAACACATGGGGAACAATCAGATAAGGACAAATAAACTACAAAGAACTACAAACATGTGTGACAATGCAGAACTTCAAAATAAGAGACTCAGACCGGGGAACACAAAGACAGGATGGTGAAAGTTTCACAACCTGATAATTTGTTTAATTAAAATATGTCTATCATCATATTGTCATCAGTTTAAAAGTGTGCGTGTCTGTTGAGAAAATGTATTTTATCTTACTGCACAATGTCAAGGCAAAAAAACTTACAGGATTACGACTTTAATATAGTTTTTGAAAAATAAAAATTAAAGCATGTAAGCCTCTTGCATATAAAATATATGAAATGAGCAGCATTCTTAGAATTCACAGTCTGAATCTATTTTATTGGTCTAGAATGAATAAGAACCCAACAAGATACCAACTTTTAAACTACTGTTGTCTGTCTACCCAGTCTCACAAAGTTTCGTGATATAGTCACGTATTTTTTTGATTCTTTTTTCGTGCTATTATCACGAAATTTCGTGTTTTTTCGTAGTCGTATAACGAATTCCTGTTTTCGTGTGATTATCACGTATTGGTTACTCGACTGTTTTTTCCTATTTTTAAACCATTGTCGCTTCGGTTTAGGGTTAGATTTGGTGCTTGCATTAGAATGTCACTTAATATATTGATCTATACTATTTTTCCTGATTTATTTTTTTATATGTCGCCTGGCGTTAGGGTTAGAGTTGGGTTTGGTTAGGGATGTCATTTTATGTAAATCTAACCCTAAACCGAAGCGACAATGGTAAGAAAATAGGACAAAACAGTCGAGTAACCAATACGTGATAATCACACGAAAACAGGAATTCGTTATACGACTACGAAAAAACACGAAATTTCGTGATAATAGCACGAAAAAAGAATCAAAAAAATACGTGACTATATAACGAAATTTCGTGAGACTGGGCTGTGTCTGTTGATTGGTTACTCAATACACATTCAAGCAGGCACCTACAGTAAAACACACAAGAATATGAACTGGACTCTTAAAAGAACAGTTCAACTGAAAAATGAATTGTACTCACAATCATCTACTTACCTTCATGTCATTATAAATCCATATTACTGCAGTACAGTATGTTTTGTGAATGTATTATCCTTTGTCGTATTATCCTTTCATTCACGTCTTTGTTCAATGTCCGTGTCTGTTGAAACACATTTGCATTGTAAATCGTCATGGGTTACATCTAACACCACAACAAAAAGACTGAAAGACAAAAATTATAGATATATCGTCGTGATGTACTTCAATGTATACGTCATCCATGACGTCCACGTAACTAAACACGCCTTATTCAAGCATTCTTATTGGTCTAATCTCACGTGATGTGAACCTCTCAGAAACTTCAGGAACACTGTGACGTATACTACTGTATATAAACGACAGGACACTTTTTTGCACTCTTTTCCGTCTCTGCCATTGCTCATGTCCAAAGCGGAATTGTTGCGTAGAAGAATTCATCTGCTACCACCTTACAGCTCTCTTAAGATTTATCTGTGGTGGCCATATAACCAAATGCCCAGACATGATGAGTTATTTTTGTCAATTTAGTTTGATTTTGAATTTTTTAATTGAGGTTTTAAGTCAGATTAATGATTGGTTCTAAATTTTCTATTTTAGTCTGAAATGGAGAAAGGTCCGCCATCTTCAACTCACAAATATTCACCACCGTAAGTAGATGATTGATTTACACTGTGGCCTTTTTAATATCTATATTATACTACTGTATTTACACTAATTTATTTGACATATATCACAGTCTAATCTGTACATCGAAGGTGGACAGTAACAAAGTAAATTTACTTGAGTACTGTACTTAAGTACACTTTTGAGTATATACTTTACTTGATTATTATTATTTTTTTTGAGTACTTGTGACTTTTACTTCACTACATTTGAAAAACAAATATCATATTTTTAACTTCGCTACATTTATAAAAAAGGTCCTAAAGTAGCAAGTTGTTTTTTATGTAGCATGGTGTGCATGTATCCTGGCTTCTGATCTGCCAGGGACTTTCAGTGTTGGCAAGTATTTCCGTTGTTCTCACGGTTTTCTTGGCTCGCTTTGAATGGCCATTTTTAGCTAAATCTGGCAACCCCTGAGATCTTTTCCCGCTCAACCAATGTAAACGTTGGTGATACTACACAAGTAAAAACATTCTAAAAAGGCAAATAGTATCATAAAAGATGACAAAGGCACATGTTATGAAGTGTTGTGATTATATGTGGGTTATGTAATCAATGTATTGCTTAGATTGAGTGTTATGATCAGTTAGAGAACAAAGAAGACATTGTCATGAAAATGATTGTTAGCATAATGGCTAAACGGCAAATAAACATCACATCAAGTTATACCCTGAGCTACATGACAGAGAAAATGTATTTTGTGTGTGTGTGTGTGTGTGTGTGTGTGTGTGTGTGTGTGTGTGTGTGTGTGTGTACCTGGTAATCACATTGTGAGGACCAAATGTCCCAACAAAGATAGGAATAGCAATATATTTTGAGGTCAGAATTTTAAAAAAGAATTATGTTTATTGAAATCAGTGTTTTTTATATCTGTTAATAATAATTAGGTTAATCCAGGACTAGGCCTAAGATATATTAGGACATTTGTCGTTTTTACAAACCTACCTTACAAAAAACATTACTGGTGTGCTTCTTCAGACAAAACAATGACATTGTAATATGTTAAGATGTGTCAGTGCAAAATGTTTTTTTGTTTGTTTAAATGAAAGCAGGTCAAACCTGCATTTTAGTCAGGGACTAGGATAAATCCTGTACAGGTAACTGCCAAATAAACTGCTCAAAAAGTATTAAATAGCATAACACAAAACAATGTGTAAAAAAACACATCCTTTTTTTAAAGTGCATAGTTTACCATGAACATACTCTTGCGTAGCAGCATTTTGAACCAGCTGAAAGTTTGTTAACCTGACTTGCATGACATCCCTCGAGTAACGAGTAACGTCTCGGTTACGTATGTAACCCTCGTTCCCTGAAGGAAGGGAACGGAGACGTCACGTCGTGACCGACGAATTGGGAACCGCTCCGCGGTGGCAAATCTACTTCGAGAAGCTATTAAAAAGGCCAATGAAATTGGCATGCAGATTATTTGCACCTGCTGCGCTGCCCAGCCGCGCGCGTATATAATGAGAGGCAGGTGCAGTAATCAAATCAGCTTTTTTCGCTGAGAAGCCGGCAAAATAAAGGGGCCGGCCGACTCAGCAGTGGAACAGCAACTGTGGCGACGGGATGTGACGTCTCCGTTCCCTTCCTTCAGGGAACGAGGGTTACATACGTAACCGAGACGTTCCCTTTCAGTCGGTCACTACGACGTCACGTCGTGACCGACGAATTGGGAATCCCTACCAAAGCGCCACTGGAGCTGACCCTTCCAGTGCCTGCGTAAAACCTTCCGTCTTCACTTTACGAGAGGCGGAACCTGGGCTTACAGCAGAAGGCCGGTCACTACTTGTTCCTAAACCCACCATAGTGAACTAGGCAAACTGGGAAGCGAATCCAGCCTGGGCGGAACTAGGAGACGCTGCGGAGCCAACCCAGAGGAGATTGTACTAATGGGTGGCGAAAAATAGCCCATAGGTCTATGACGTGACTCTCATAACTATATTTATACTAGAGAGAGAGCAGAGCGGGCTCTGCAAGGGACAACGTGGCAGATTAGCTCCACGGAAATACGCGCATAGGACACCTCACGGGGGCGCTATACGGGGGCCTAGCCAAACACAGGTTTTCAGGAATACAGCTAATGAGAGGCTGACAGCCGATGCTCCGCAACATCGACTGAAAAGGCGATGGAGGAAAGGCAAAACCTTATTTTGTGACGTTTTGACCTTATGGCCTTCCATATTGGCGCAGTCGTTCAGCACCAAAACGGAGGCTGCAAGCCGACACAGGAGCCGACTCTGAGTGTTTCTACCGGTTTGAGGAGAGAACACGAGAGGATACCGGCTCAATACGAACACTGTAAAATCTGGTGAACGTGTTAGGTGTCGCCTAGCCAGCCGCTCTACAAATGTCTGCTAGCGAGGAACCACGAGCAAATGCCCAAGATGATGCCACACTTCTAGTAGAGTGGGCTCTCAAATTAAAGGGGCAAGGGACACCCTGCTTTTCATACGCGAGGGCGATAGTGTCTACAATCCAATGAGACATGCTCTGCTTAGTGACAGCCTTCCCTTTCTGCTGACCACCGTAACAGACAAAGAGCTGCTCTGAGGTTCTAAAGCTTTGAGTTCGGTCCACATATACACGCAAAGCGCGCACAGGGCATAACAAAGCCATGGCTGGGTCTGCTTCCTCCTGGGGCAGAGCTTGTAAGTTCACCACTTGATCCTTAAAAGGAGTGGTGGGAAATTTGGGCACGTAGCCGGGCCTGGGTCTCAATGTTACACTGATATTAGCGGGCCCGAACTGAAGGCACGAATCGTTGACCAAGAATGCATGAAGATCCCCTATCCGTTTAACCGAAGCCAGTGCAAGAAGAGTTAAAGTTTTCATTGTGAGAAATTTGATACTCACAGAATGCAGAGGCTTGAATGGGGCAAGCTGGAGTGTTTTCAGCACCATGGACAAGTCCCACGGAGGAATAGAGGGCGGACGAGAAGGATTCAGCCTTCGTGCACCTCTTAAGAATTTAATAACTAGATCGTGCTGACCCACAGATTTACCGTTTATCGGTGAGTGGTGCGCGGATATTGCCGCGATATCTACTTTAATGGTAGAAGGTGACAGCCTCTTCTCCAGACGATGCTGAAGATACGAAAGCACGACTCTAATAGAGCATTCTCGGGGGTCCTCTGACTGTGAAGCACACCAAACAACGAACAGGTTCCATTTAAGCTTATAAGCCTGTCTAGTAGACTGCGCTCGCGCCGCAAAAATAGTGTTAGATACCGCTTGCGGTAAATCATTTAGAACCTCCGCGTCCCGTCCAACGACCACACATGAAGGTTCCATAGATTGGGACGCGGGTGCCATAATGTGCCCCCTTCTTGAGAAAGAAGGTCCTTCTTCAGGGGAATCTTCCAGGGAGGGGCTGTCGCGAGGAGCGCGAGTTCTGGAAACCAATTCCTGGTTGCCCAATACGGCGCGACTAAGAGAATGCGCTCCTCATCCTCCCTGACTTTGCACAGTGTTTGCGCAATGAAGCTCACTGGGGGGAAAGGCGTATTTGCGTAAACCCCGCGGCCAGCTGTGTGCCAGTGCATCCACCCCGAGAGTTCCCTCGTTCAGTGAATAGAACAGGCGACAATGTGTCGTTTCTGGGGAGGCAAACAGATCTACCTGTGCTTTGCCGAAACGTTTCCAAATTAGCTGAACCGTCTGGGGGTGGAGCCGCCATTCACCAGGACGCGCCGCTCGTGAGAGCGCATCTGCCGCTGTATTGAGCGACCCTGGGATGTGAATGGCACGAAGAGACCTCAGATTCTTCTGACTCCAAAGGAGGAGATGACGGGCGAGATGCGACAGGTGACGAGAGCGCAAACCGCCTTGGCGATTGATATACGCAACAGTCGCAATGTTGTCGGTGCGAATTAATACATCCTTGTCTCGGAGCTCGTTGCTGAAACGAATGAGAGCGAGATGCACAGCCAACAACTCGAGGCAATTTATATGCCAGCGTCTCTGGAATGTCGTCCAGACACCCGAAACTGCATGCCCGTCGTACGTGGCTCCCCACCCCGTGTTGGAGGCATCCGTGTACACAATGGCATGCCTGGAGACCTGTTTTAATGATACCCCTGCTCTGAGGAATGACGGGTCTAACCACGGAGTGAAATGGAGACGGCACGTCGGTGTGATCGTTACGCGGTGCGCGCCGGTGAGCCACGCTTTCCTCGGGATTCGGTCGTGAAGCCAACGCTGAAGCGGTCTCATATGGAGCAGCCCGAGCGGTGTCACGGCCGCTGCTGCCGCCATATGACCCAGGAGCTTCTGAAATTGTTTCAGAGGGACCGCGCTCTTGCCATTGAATGAATTTAGACAAGTCAGAATGGATTGCACACGCGCTTCTGTTAGACGTGCGGTTAAATTGACCGAATCCAGTTCCATACCGAGAAAAGAGATCCTCTGCGTGGGGCAAAGTTTGCTCTTTTCCCAGTTGACCTGAAGACCGAGACTGGCGAGGTGTTTTAACACACGGTCCGTGTGATCGCAAAGCATCTGACGGGACTGGGCTATTATTAACCAATCGTCGAGATACGCTAGAATGCGCACACCGTTCTCTCTCAGGGGTTTTAATGCCCCCTCGACTACTTTCGTGAATACACGGGGAGAGAGAGAAAGCCCGAACGGTAAGACTTTGTACTGATATGCCCGCCCCTCGAACGCGAAGCGGAGAAACGGCCTGTGTCGAGGAAGTATCGAGACATGAAAGTACGCGTCCTTCAGATCGATGGCTGCGAACCAATCGTTTGGACGAATGCATTGAAATATGCTCTTGTGCGTCAGCATTTTGAATGGCAATTTGTGAAGCGCTCGATTCAGTAAACGCAGGTCCAGGATCGGTCGCAACCCGCCGCTTTTCTTGGGTACAATGAAATAAGGGCTGTAATACCCAGATTTCATCTCGGCTGGAGGGATCGGTTCGATCGCATCTTTCGCCAAAAGAACAGCGATCTCGGCATGGAGAACATGCGCGTCGGCGTTTTTCACCGTAGTAAACCGAATGCCCGCAAATTTGGGAGGGCGCCGGGCGAATTGAATCGCGTAGCCGAGACGAATCGTGCGTAAAAGCCATCTCGACGGGCTGGGAAGCGCTTCCCACGCCCCCAGATACCGAGCGAGGGGAATTAACGGCACGATCGGAGTACCCGCGGCGAGGGGAGCGGATGTAACGGTTGCTGCGCTCTCTGTGATAACAGCAACGGAGGTGTTGTGAGGTGTGCCACTCACCTTTTTCCCCTGATGGGGGGCAGAGCTGGGGAGATCTCGATGTAGAAGACTCACCCGTCGTGACACACCCGGTGGCGAAAGAGGAGGAGGAGGACATAGGGCTTTGTGCCCGTCCGTAGCTCTCACGCTCCTCTGAAGACCTGGAGAAGGAAGAGGAATTCGCTCTTTTTGTGGTTTTGTGGGTGCCGGCTGAAAAGCCGGCGGAACAGAAAAAAACTGAAACCAAGGATTCCCCACCCGGCCCTCCTCCGGTGGGGGGAGTGGTGCCTTCACCATCTCCCGTAGAGCGATCCCCCCATCTCCAGGTCGCCCGTCTCAGGGTCGTTTAGCCTTACGTTTTCCACCTCTCTTGGCAGGCTGCTGAGCGGGCGGGGCGGGCTGCTGGCGGCCGGTTCCTCGCTTCCTAGAAGAAGTGCCCCGATGAGGAACGGGGGCGGCCGCCGCAGGACGCCCTCGGCGAGAGGCAGACTGAGGTGCCGACGTCGAAGGGGCAGATGGACGTTTCCGACGCGGCAGGATCTTCGCAATGGCCTCAGTCTGTTTCTGAGCGGTGGAAACCGCCTGTGCAAAGTTTTCCACCCTCTCGCCGAACAGGCCGGCCTGGGACACCGGAGCATCTAGGAGCTTAATACGGTCCTGCTCCCGCATCTCGGCCAGGCACAGCCAGAGATGGCGGTCCTGGACCACCAAAGTGGACATTGCACGTCCAACCGCCCGTGCGGTGACCTTAGTGGCTCTGAGCGCCAAGCCAGTAGCTGCACGGAGCTCTTTAAATGCGGCCGAATCGTGACCACCCTCGTCCAGGTCACGCAGTGCCTTAGCCTGGTGTACCTGAAGTAATGCCATGGCATGGATGGCAGAGGCCGCTTCCCCACAAGCACGGTAGGCACATCCTGTTAGTGCAGAGGAGTACCTACATGCCCGCGAGGGGAGGGTCGGCCGATCTCGCCAATGGGAAGAGGACCCGGCCGGACACAGTTGCATCGCGACGGGACGCTCAACCGGGGGGAGATCGGTGTACCCTCTAGCGGCCCCGCCGTCGAGGGTGGTGAGGGGTGAGGGCTGATACGGCCGCTTCCGGGAGGAAAAAGGATTTTTCCACGACCGTGTCAGTTCCTCATGAACCTCGGGGAAGAAAGGCACTGGTGGCTGGGTCTGCTCTGTTCTAGCAGACCCGAAGTACCAATCATCTAGGCGGGATGGCTCGGGTGGAGATGGTTGACGCCACTCCACTCCGACCGTACCCGCCGCCCGAGCGAGCATGGCCGTCATCTCGGGGTCGAGCGCAGCGCCCCCTAACCGTCCCGAAGGAGGCAGAGGGTCAGACTCAACGTCCGAGAGAGACGGCCCCCTCTCCGATGCTGCGGACGAAACAGAATCCCGTGTGGTGCCAGCGGTCCCCGAGGGCAACGTAGCACACGCGCTCCCGGTTTCCATTGGCACCTCCGGCTGTGGATCAGGGTGCTGAACTTCACTGCCACTGTCGGTGGACTTATTCAGCACCGTGATGCGCAAGTCGTCCTTCGCGAGCATCACGGCCGCCTTCTTAGCGCCGGATGGCTTGGAAGGGGGGCGGCGGTCCCGGAGGTACGCCACCCGACTGCGCAGATCCACCACAGTCATGTTCAGACAAACCTGACATGTACTGTCGCGAAACGCTGCCTCCGCATGCTCAAGCCCCAAGCATGAGAGGCAACGATCGTGGCCGTCACGAGGATTCATGTACAGCCCGCATCCGGACGAAGCACACGGTCGGAATGTCATCCTGAAAAGGACGCCACCCGACCTGTGACACGAGAGAACGGCTGCCTTTACAAAGGCACAAGTTCAAGCTCGTGTTGCTCTTTTAGGGAATTCACTCTTTAGATGTAATGCGTGAGTTGATGAAGCACGCAGGGGAGAGGCAACGACACACTCAAATAAAATCAAAAAATAGAAATTAAAGAGGTGGAACAAATGCGAGTCTCCGCTGAGGTGCTGTCTGTCCTACCAACTTCGACACACACAGAGGTCCCAGAAAGGATTGCTTCTCAAGAGCAGAATGCTGCCGGCTTCGAAGCGAAAAGCTGATTTGATTACTGCACCTGCCTCTCATTATATACCCGCGCGGCTGGGCAGCGCAGCAGGTGCAAATAATCTGCATGCCAATTTCATTGGCCTTTTTAATAGCTTCTCGAAGTAGATTTTCCACCGCGGAGCGGTTCCCAATTCGTCGGTCACGACGTGACGTCGTAGTGACCGACTGAAAGGGAACCATAGATTATTCTTGCATTCATAAAGTGTGGATAAGATTCTTTGCATCTGATGCAGACAGCAAATTGTGTATTTTTGAGAGATTTCTAAGAATTATGTGTGGCTTTGCAGATATGACTAAACACAGATTTCTGTTGAACACATCACAATTAGGATCTTGACTGAGGAAGTTGGCAGATGTACCAGTGACAGCTTTTATAACTTTTTCTGAGAGTGTAATAAAAAACTAAAAATAATCATTTATTTTTATTACAGATCTGAACATTTACAACAGAACCAGAATGAGACCAGTTCTTTACAAGAAGTGCACTCTTCAAACAGACCTGATGGTCAGACCTTTGAAATAGTTCAACGAAATGGGTGAGTTCATGATACACTTTGAAAGTACATGAACATTAAAAAAACAATGCCATATTCTTAATTTTAATTTACAAATGAATATTTTAAAAAACACTCTAAGCAACACACTTTTAACATTATTTGTTTTCATTTTTTATAGCTCTCTTTCAAAACGTCAGTCAGATGTGAAGATAAATGGCGCATGGATTCTTAAACACGTGGGAGAAAAACTTTACTACAGAGTCATACATAATGGAGAACAGGCCATTATTGATATATTACATAATGTAAAAAATGACAAACCTGATTATTATTATTATCTTCCTTACAAAGAAAATAAGGTTATTTTAGAACTTTTAAAAATCACAGAAAAAGAAAATACTTTAGAGCAACGTGGGTACATGTGGTTAAAACGTAAAGATGGGAAATATGAGTCACAAGGACCATTTCACGAGTTCACACTTACAAATAAGTTGGTTAGATTAAATTAGTAAACGTATTTGGCGTGCTGTCCGGGGAGAGGGCTCTGAGCTCGGAAATGGGCCCGAACGCAGAGTATCCCCCCCCCAGTTTAGGAATTAACCTGGTGAGTGAGAGGTGATGGGGTGGTGGAGGGATTCTGAAAACTGCAGAGGATCTTTGCAGAGTCAAACTGTGACTTATATATGGCTTGCCTTTGTCCTGATTGGGTAGATATGATGATTACTGATTGAGGACATCTGGTGGTACTAGAGTATCTGTTGATTACTGATTATAGACAGCTGGAAGTACTTAAGTGGTTTATTTGACGTGCTCCTCCCGAACTACGTTAATAAAACATCATTTCACGAGTTCACACTTACAAATAAGTTGGTTAGATTAAATTAGTAAACGTATTTGGCGTGCTGTCCGGGGAGAGGGCTCTGAGCTCGGAAATGGGCCCGAACGCAGAGTATCCCCCCAAAAAGCAAAATTAACTTATTCGGACAGCAGCCGGGAACTGTACCCCCCAAAAATAGAAATGATGAGGCTGATGTTGGCTGTGTTTGCTATGCATCCGATGGGAGTTCAATACTCGATGCGATTGGAACCGTCTGACGGAAGTTCAATACTCACTGTGATTGTACAGGAAAGCCTCGGTTGAAAATTATGTGGACGGTTTATATTTGGAGGGCTTTTTACGGCCTCCGATGGGAGTTCAATACTCGCTGAAATCAGAGACATCCGACGGGAGTTCAATACTCGCTGCGATCGGACGAGTAAGCCCTCACTGATGATGGGGTGAATGAATTATATTGGGAGGGTCTTGCAGCATCCGACGGGAGTTCAATACTCACTGTGAGCGGAACCCGTCCGACGGGAGTTCAATACTCGCTGCGATCGGACGAGTAAGCCCTCACTGATGATAAGGTAGGCAATTTACATCAGGAGGGCTTTGCGGCATCCGACGGGAGTTCAATACTCGCTGCGATCAGAACTCGTCCGACGGGAGTTCAATACTCACTGCGATCGGACGAGTAAGCCCTCACTGATGATGGGGTGAATGAATTATATTGGGAGGGTCTTGCAGCATCCGACGGGAGTTCAATACTCACTGTGATCGGAACCCGTCCGACGGTAGTTTAATACTCGCTGCAATCGGACGAGTAAGCCCTCACTGATGATAAGGTAGGCAATTTATATCAGGAGGGCTTTGCGGCATCCGACGGGAGTTCAATACTCGCTGCGATCAGAACCCGTCCGACGGGAGTTCAATACTCGCTGCGATCGGACGGGTGAGACCCCGTTTGTCGATGACGTGGACAATTTGTATTAGAAAGGCTTTGCGGCATCCGACGGGAGTTCAATACTCACTGTGATCGGAACCCATCTGACGGGAGTTCAATACTCACTGCGATCGGATGGGTAAGCCCTCCATTGGCGATGAGGTGGACAATTTATTTGGGAGGGCTTTGCGGCATCCGACGGGAGTTCAATACTCGCTGCGATCGGAACCCGTCTGACGGGAGTTCAATACTCGCTGCGATCGGACGGGTAAGCCATCGCTGATGACGAGGTGGATGTTTGATTATTTTTGATTTGGTGGACTTTGCGGCGTCTGGCAGGACTTCAGTACTCAATGTGATCAGGCGGTTAAGCCCCTGCTGACTATAAGGTGTACATTTAGTACATTTGAAGGCCTAGATGTAGGCCGAAACATGTTGGTGGTATTTTTAGGTTCCATTATGAACTAGCACCTTTATTAAAGCGGTTTTATAATTAAGAAGAGTGCCTTGGTGTCCTTTTGTTATTTTTTGATACATTTGGTTATTTTAGATTTGGAGGGCTTTGCGGCGTCCGACGGGAGTTCAATACTCACTGCGATCGGACGGGTAAGCCCTCGCTGATGACAAGATGGATGTTTGGTTATTTTAGATTTGGAGGACTTTTATGGCATTTGACGGGACTTCAGTACTCACTGTGATCGGATGGGTAAGCCCCCGCTGTCGATGAGATGTACATTTGGTTATTTTAGATTTGGAGGGATTTGCGGCGTCCGACGGGAGTTCGATACATGCTGCGATTAGATGGTAATTCCTTGCTGACAACAAGGTGAATGTTTGGTTATTTTAGATTGGGAGGGCTTTTGCGCCGTCTGACGGGAGTTCAATACTCGCTGGGATTGGACGGGTAACCCCCTGTGGATGTAGACTTGAATACGTTAAGTTATTACCAATTGGGAGGGCTCTAGCACCATCCTAAGAGAGTTCAATACTCCCTGCGATCGTATGGCTAAGCCCCTCCGACAATCGAACGGGTTAGAGTTGGTTTGCTGATAAGAGTTTGGTGCGCTTTTTTGATGTGGAAGCGGTTAGAGCAAGCATCACTACCGCAGCAGTGGAAAAAAACTGACCCTCCGTTAGAGCATAGGAAACATCACTGCGGCGGTTGAAAAACTAAACTTCTGCGGGAGCAGGGAAAACATAATTGTTGCAGCAGGAAATTTATTGAGTATACAATATAGCTGGCTGTGTGTAAATTTAGTTGCTTTAAGAAATCCTCGTACCTACGTCGATCAGACTTTTGAATTGATGTTGGTTAATAATAATGATAATAATGATATTTATAAATAAATGTTTTGTGTACTTGTATAGTTTGTATTGTGTGGTATATTGTATTATGTTTTATGGTCAGTGCATGTGGACTAGGGGTGAGCAGCGGAGTTTGTATTTGTATTCGTAACGATCTCAAAATTGTTTGAATCTGAACACAGCAAAATCACCAGCGTCAAATCCACTCCGCCAGCGCACACACGGGCACCACTACTAGGTCTGGTGGCACTCTTATAAACACCAGCAGCATACATCCAACACCGGCGACTCCACTGCGTAATTTTTGTTTTGAAAATAAAATGCAGGACTTGCTTAATGTTAAAAGGGGTTATTAAGAGATAAAGTTTGGAACTTGATTGGTGTTAAAAAGTTATTAAGATAGATGAAACTTGAAAACGATCTTCCAGGCGCTGAATGACAGATTCAAAGCATGCATGGACGAGCAAGTGCGCGACCTCAATATATACACACACGCAAGGTTGATAATTGTATATTGTTTTTAAAAGCTATCATGTCCGGTTCTGCTGCAAATCATGGATGGATGAAGTTGTGGCTGCAGGTTAAGCATCAAGCCAATGCAGTCTGGGATCGAGATGTTTAATAAATCATCTAAAAGGTGAACGACGTAGGAATTGCAAAGTTGTTAAGGAGAACCCATCAAATGCTTCTAGAAGCATATAAAAAAATCTCTGGTATCTTTGCAGGCAAGTAAAAATTCTCTATCCCATAAATCCAGATGACTGAGCATCACTTTTAAATGCACAGGTGATACCTACTTTGCCAGCCGAGCACCACGACTGATGTTTTTGATCAGGGTTACAACTTGATCAATGTTATAATAGTGAAGAGAAAATCTTG
This sequence comes from Misgurnus anguillicaudatus, assembly GCF_027580225.2. Classification (NCBI taxonomy): domain Eukaryota; kingdom Metazoa; phylum Chordata; class Actinopteri; order Cypriniformes; family Cobitidae; genus Misgurnus; species Misgurnus anguillicaudatus. The sequence goes on from NW_027395279.1 coordinate 1,926,088, forward strand.
GATAGCGTTTATCAAAAGCCGTGTTTAAGTAACTAAAATATAATCTTTATACGACAGTAAGTTGAATGCGTGTACGTATGACGTTTCCCAGATAGGTACGTTTGCAAGATGTCTGTTAAAGATCTGGAGATCTGGAACACATCTGGTGTGTAAAACATCTTACAAAGGTTTAAGAATGAGCTGCTTTATATGCATTCTAAATTAAAAAACGTCTTGCAGGCATCTTCAACATGTCGATATGACATCTTTTAGGAAACGTCTCAGAGACGCGTTGCAAATGAGCAAAAAATCTAAATACGTCTTGCAGATGTAAACGCAGACATCAAATAGACGTCTTCGAGGTGTACCTGTGCCATTAGGGTTAACACCTTGTTACATGTTTTAATGAAAACCCTGTTTAATATAACAGACCACTGGCTGATATTGTGTGATTTTTTATACATTTTATGTTAATGTTAAATAAACTTACATTTTGCCCGTCAGTCATCTCCTCAGTTTATGTAAAATGGTATCAGCATGGAAGCGTACTGATGTTGAACACTTACTATTCGTTACATGCATGCCCAAGATGTATGGTGAATACAGATTATGCACGGGAATATTGTCTTATTTCGAGTCGGGGTGGCTGTTGAGCAGGTCTGAAAGTGAGTAACTTCTGGATCGTTGCTGTTTGGAGACACAAATGTTTAAAATGATTCAGTCCGAATTGGGGAACGGTTTTAACTTGTTTGCCTTAAAGAACCAGTTCAAGATAATGATTCGTTCACAAACTAAACAGACATCATTAGTCGTCACAAATAGTATTTTGGGACGGGAGGCTTTCAACGTAGCCGGGTTTAAACTGTGCTCGAGGCCGGGCAATGAATACTGATGGTAAAGCGAAGCTTCGAATCTAATTTCTTCAACAATGATTCACTGTTTCTAAGCACTAGAAAAGCCTCGATATGGCACCACCTGCTGGTGAAAACGTACTACACACTTTATACAAATTCCACCAAGCAGAGGTAGGCTCTCGCTTGGGGGGCAGGAGAATAGAAGAAGGGAGCTGAGGAAGAGAAGAATATATGGCATTCGGGCCTGTACCGGTAGCGGAGGCAACCTCACGCTACAGTGTTCGGTCAGGCCACAGCCAGAGGACAGGATTAGAAGGAGAAACCTGTTCCACTAGCGGAGACATGCTCACGCTTAGGAATGGCGAATAATGGAAGGAAGCTGAGGAAGGGAAGAATATAGGGCGTCTGGGCCTGTACCGGTAGCGGAGGCAGCCTCACGCTACAGTGTTCGGTTAGGCCACAGCCAGAGGACAGGATTAGAAGGAGAAGCCTGTTCCACTAGCGGAGACATGCTCACGCTTAGGAATGGCGAATAATGGAAGGAGGAAGCTGAGGAAGAGAAGAATATAGGGGGTCCGGGCCTGTACCGGTAGCGGAGGCAGCCTCACGCTACAGTTTTCGGTCAGGTCACGGTTGGAGGACAGGATTAGAAGGAGAAGCCTGTTCCACTAGCGGAGACATGCTCACGCTTTGGAATGGCGAATAATGGAAGAAGGAAGCTGAGGAAGCAAATAGGGTGTCCGGGCCTGTGCCGGTAGCGAAGGCAGCCTCGCTCTACAGTTTCCAGTCGGAACATGATTAGAATGAGAAGGATCCTGGGTCTGAGCCGCTAGCGGAGCCATGCTCACGCTGCGAGGTTGCCATGCGTTGCCAATGGCTGTTGCTGATGATCCATAGCATGATCTAGCCGTGCTGGAGACTGTAACATCTACTCTAGAGCAAGGGTCTAAGCATATTCTATTAATAGACAATTGTAATATTTATTTATTACATATTTTCTATATTAGCTTGGATTGGTTTATGCATGTTAACATTTGAAACAATACTAAAACATATTAACAAGTAAAACAAACATTTTTGAGTAGACTATATCAAAAAGTTGCCCTCCAGATTATTTTATCCATTGTGGTAGCCCTTGCTAACAAAAAATTTGGAGACCCATGGTCTAGAGCTTCTGAAAACTGCAGAGGATCTTTGCAGAGTCAAACTGTGACTTATATATGGCTTGCCTTTGTCCTGATTGGGTAGATATGATGATTACTGATTGAGGACATCTGGTGGTACTAGAGTATCTGTTGATTACTGATTATAGACAGCTGGAAGTACTTAAGTGGTTTATTTGACGTGCTCCTCCCGAACTACGTTAATAAAACATCATTTAAGGGGAGTTATATGAAACATAGTGAAGATTTTATTGTTGAATGCTTGTTAATAAAATTTAACAACTTTGATGATTCAAGCCCTACATTCCCAAAACATACAGAATATACAGAGCTTTGGATTTATTCTACAAATTCCCCATGCTTAGCTAAAAACAATAAAGAACTGATTGACCATAACCCTTGTATTATAAACTTGTATTATATAAAGGATAAATTGCAGAAGATTTATAATATAAAAACAATAATTGGTTTTTATAAGTTTTATGGTTTATATGGGTCTTTTGATGAACATTTAACAAAAAATCCTCATTATGTCTAAAAGTACCTGAAATTAAGTTAGATGATTGTTTACCTGGTTTAAAAAGCGTATATAATAAATTCATCCCAAAACCGAGTCTATTTTTAGCCTAAACGCGATTTATCCTCTCGACCAATCAAAACTCGATGAGCGTTCGACGCAATCCAATGGCGGCACTGCGAGTCTGAACAGATGTTTGTTTATGTTCATTCATTACTCAAAATGAGGATTAATGTCATGTTAATACATCATCCGGAGAAGGTACCCGTTTGCAAGGCGATCTTCATCAAAGTGTTTGGTATGTACAACTTTCGTTTCAGAACTGGCTCGTTTAATACCGTTTTGTACGTTCGCGATAAAGTTTAATTCCTGTGAAGAAGCTGAAGAAGATTTTTTAATTCAGATCTGTATCTTTGGTGAACATGGTATTCAGATTCAAATGTGTTTTGCAAGTATGTATGTCTCAAGCTTGTAAGCTGAAGACTAGCAGTCGTAAAGACTGCAATGTATGCAGGGTTTAAAATATGGTAACTGAGAGCAGAGCTAAAAATGCATAGGCTGACATTTGGAAGGAATGAAGTCACCACACCTGTCAAACATAAAAACATGCTAAAAACAACTACATGGGAGGGGTTTCAACTTTTAGAGAACTGTATATTAGGTTGCATTCTGAAAAAGACTCTTTAGTTGCTTGGCCACCAACTCGGCCTTATTGTTGTATGCAATAAAGTCATCTTTTGGCAATGGAACCCTCTGCTGAAAATTATTTTTCATAATCACTACAAAAATCCACAACATTTGGCGACGAGGATGGGATTGGAAAAGATCATGGAGGGGGATGACCGCTGTGGGCTAAATTTGGATGAGCGGCATACACAGGGCCAGGTAAGCAGTTTTTGCTTATTTACTGGTTTACTGTTGTGTTGCTCATCTGGGTTGGTTTATGGTGGAAAAACTTTCACAATGCTCTTCCAATATAAGAACTAAGATTAATATAAGGTAAAAAGGGTTCCATTTCCAAGGATTTTGATGCATGGTGTGATTTGTTTGAAATAATAAAGAGGAAAAAATTCCTGAGCTCAGGTGGATAATCTGTGGTTTTGCTGAGAGGGCCTTTGATTGGACAGCATTAACCTGGAACAGATAATAGTTTAATAGCTAAGTGGGCTTCGAAGATAGCATTAAACAGAAATAAAATTAATCTGTGTTTATTTGTAAAAGGGCCTTGATGGATACAAATGAACTGTAACAGATTATAAAAATGCTTATTGCAAGAGGGCTTTGATAGATGTAATAAGCGGATACACTGTAAATGCATATTGTATAAAAATGAAAGTGATTTGGTTTTGGAAGCTAATACATGTTTCACTTTGTTAGTTTAAGTAACTAAGTAGATGTTGATTCGACATCAATACAATATATCATTTACAGTGTATGAAAAAAAAATAGGCTAAAAATAAAATAATCTGTGTTTATTTGTAAGAGGGCCTTGACGGATACAAATAGACTGTAACAGATTATTAAAAAAAAATGCTTATTGCAAGAGGGCTATTGATTAGATGTAATAAGCGGATACACTGTAAATAATTGTATAAAGAAAAAGTAACTTGGTTTTGGAAGCAAATCCATGTTTCAATTTGTTAGGTTAAGTATCTAAGCAGATGTTGATTTGACACCAATACTGCATTTTTATTTACAGTGTATGGGAAAAAAATAAGATAAAATTAAATAATCTGTGTTTATTCTGTAAGAGGGCCTTGACGGATACAGATAGACTGGAACAGACTATTAAAAATGCTTATGGAAAAAAAGGATAAAATTAAATAATCTGTGTTTATTCTGTAAGAGGGCCTTGACGGATACAGGTAGACTGGAACAGACTATTAAAAATGCTTATGAAATAAGCGGATACACTGTAAAATAATGATAGCAAAAGGAAAAAGTACTTTGGTTTTTCAAGCCATTAATGTGTTACTTTGTTAGGTTAGGGTAACAAAAAATGTATATGTTGATTTAACATAAATGCTGCATATTTTAGAGTGTATGGATAAAAAATAAATAAACAGAGCATGAAACAAAAGTGTTATAAAGTGGATAGGGGTCTGCAAGGGCAGAATTAATTTTTATGAAAACAGCTCTTTATATATATATTTATATAATAAAGGTCTGAACGGATAAAATATTATTCTGTAGATACCGCCCTAATGCATGATAAAAAGTTTGTGTGAGTAAAAGTGGAAAGGATCCTCAATAGTGAAAAACAAGTGGTGTCATGTTTAAAGTGTGAATGACTGGGTGTATGTTATAAATAGTGAGTGCAGGCCTGACTGAGTGCTGTGGATGAAAGAGCTAGCAGTGAAGTGAAATACCGGTAAATATAAGTAAAATAATAATAATAATATATTATTTATATAATAAAGTAATAAGAGATTAAAATTATAGGTAAATGGTATATATAGGTTGAAAGGAGGTTTTTACATCTATATTTTATATCTTAATCCAATGAAAAAATATTTGTGTTTAAGACTATTGTAAAGGGAAAAAAATAGTATTACCTGACAAATAAAACAAATTGAATTGAAGGGAGAAACATTAATTAAGAAGGAACTGCTTGAAAAACATTTGCAGTGTAGAAAAAGTAATATTGGAGAGAACATGGTAAGCTTGATGTTTACTTAGCTTGAAAGTTAAATGGTATAAAAGTGTTTTTATTTGTTAATTTTCTAATGTTAAAAAGTTAAAAAAAAAAAATTGCTAAATATGATAGAAAAGAGTGAATGGAGAAGTAACAGGTGTAGAGTAAAGTCATAGTTGTTATTCTTGTGGAAATATCTATTGGGCAGAAATCTGATAAAGAATGTGTCTAAGAAATTGTCATGAAGGGAACATTTGATGTTGCAATGTGTAAAGAAATGGATATTGTAAATAAACCTATATTAAATCAAAAGAAAGAAAAGAAGGATGGATTTGAAGAAAAAAGCATTGGCATTATTCATGAATAAAGGAGATATATAAGATAGAATGTTAAAGGAAGTTGATAATGGAACAAAAGAAAGTGTGTTAAATGTTACTCTATATTTATCATGCATACTTTGGAAGGTTGATTTCCAGTACTCAAGGGCACTGTGGAAATTATAGGTAAAATGTAAATGAAATGATCAGTAGTTATAGAATAGGAAAATTAAACAGGTTTGGGAGTAAAGCTTAAAAATGAGGAAAGATACTAAATTAAAGAAATTTAAATTATTATCAGGAAGAATATGAGAGTAAAGAGTGTAGAGTAAAAAGACAAAAGGCATTGTTTACACACAGGGGTGAAAAAAAGATGAGGTAAAAAGAGATAAATGAAAAATAAGAAATAAAAATAGGAAAAACAAATGCGGATGATAACAACATGCAAGATTAAGAAGATGTATTAATTGTTAAAAGATGTAGAGAACAAAGTACTAATTGAAGTATCCAATTAATGACATTGTAAGACTAAACAGTTGATATCCAGATCCACATTGCTAACAAATGTTTTCCCAGATGACAAATACTGTAATTGATATTTGCTTTATATATTTGAGTTTTCAAACAGAAGAAATATTTGTTTGTTTTTTGGGAAACTAAACAATATCCAATTCGGTATGGGAACAAAAGGCTTTCAAAAGAATGAGGGTATACATAATCAATGTACTGAATAAGTGGGGTTTAATTTCTGCATTGAACATTATCAAAGTAAATGGCAATCATAAAATATTAAACTTATATAAAAATGAATGATATTTTATCACAGGGAACAACACAGCAGATTGGGAGGCTAAAGAAGCCTCAGAAAGCCACACAGAAGTTTTGCTTAGTGTTAATATAAAAGCCTTAATTAGAAGATAGAAGAGAAGAAGAACAAGCAGGATGTTATGAACATTTTGTGGTACCCAAAGGGGGACAAAGAAAGACATTCAAGACATCTAATGTACACATTGGGGATAAATCATTCTATAATACAGTAAAATGTTACCTTTCCAGATGGGTGGTTTTAATTTCAAATTAAAAACAGAGATATAAAATAACAAATTAAAATTAAAGATTAAAAAAAAAAAAAGGAAAAAATTGTATTATTCTCTATATTTGAGAAATTGTCTCATTTAAGTGCAATACTGGTTACATTTCTGTTCAACAGGTAAAGCTAGTGCCAAAAAATAAGGATAAAAATGATAGAAATAATCCCCAAATTTGAAACACTATTAGGAATCATTTTAGATAATGGATCAGCATTCATTAAAAACTATAAAGCAAATACTGCAACAGTAATGAATAAAGGAAAAACTAAAATTACCATAGTGTTTACCATCCTTAATCATAAAGAGTAAACCATCCCTTCAACGTCAAACTCAGCAAAATATGTGAAAGCATGAAACTGAACTGACTGGATGCTTTGTCTCTTGCAATAATGAGGGACAGAATGCAAACTAACACTGCATGGAATGCTTATTGGTCGACCAATGCCAATACCAATGTCTGCGCAATACTATATAACAAAAATTCATCCCCAAAAAAGGACAGCCTCTGGAACGACTGCAGATGGAGCTTTTGGAACAATTGCAAATAAAAATGAGATCTTATGTGATAAAACTAACTGTATGCATAAGCTATTTGTGTGCAGGAAAAAGAAAAGGAGCCTGATGAGGAGATGGAGATAAAATGCTATATTGTGCCATGGGATATAGTGGATCTGAGGGTCTTAAGGAGAGAGTGACATAAAACAAGGACCAAGGAGAGCAGCCCTAACAGCAGGCCAGGGGGAAGGAGCACATCTGATGTCATCTGAGCCATTGCACAGCATTCCTAATATACCAGTCGGAGAGGATGACAACAAAAACACGATACTGAAGAAGAGAGCTGAGGAGAAAAGGAGAACCAAAAAACACGATACAGAAGAGGAGAGCTGAGGAGCAGAGGAGAACTTAAACACAAAAATGAAGAGGAGAGCTGAGGAAAAGAAAATAATAAAAGACACGAGACAGAAGACAACAACAGAAAAATGACAAGCAATTCAACTCTACAAACAGATAAAGAACTAAGCAATGACCACTCAGGGCATATCAAGCAACAACAACAAAGTTAAGAAAAAGATGTAAAGGAGGAGAGACTTTCAGGAGCAACAAGCAATGAGTGCAAAGCAGTAGAGTTTACAAGCAATACACAGGGACAAAGTTGCTGGTAATGTGTAAAGGACACACAAGGAAAACTTTAAGAAATTAGCCATGGAAATTGAAAAATAAAGCTAATAACCAGTTTGACAATTATCAGCAACATATGGTAAATTCACACAACTGTAGTCAATAATCAAACTTTTCTTCAATAAACTTTTCACCTATCAGCAAGGATCAGTAACACTTCAGCGAGGACACCAGTGAGAATTTATTCTACAATAATCTCAGGAGGAACAAAATCTAGATTGAATACTAAAGAAACCAAAACAACAAGTAGACAAGGACATCAAAAGAAGAAAAGGACGTCAACGGAAGGAAAAAAATATATTTTGGACATTTTATGGGAAACAACAAAAAATATAATGAATAGTACAAATGGGTAATTTTCAAAGCTAAGAGAAATTGGTATGAACAATTGCTTATTATGCTCTGAATTACGAAAGGTAATAATAATCAAAAGTCAACATGATATTATAGGGGTGTTCAATTTAACAAATTGACAAATTCTGGTTTAAATATCCATTTTATAGGGCATATTTTGGTAAATAGTCTCAATCTTGGAAAGTTAATAAAAGCATTAAAATAGGAAAAAGGCAGAATAGGAAAAAAAAATACTAAAGATTATGAATGCTACAGTAAACCTGATGAAACTAAAGATGAGGGATATTTAAAGGGAATATTCTATAACATAGAACTTGAACAAATCAAATATAAAATTCCAAAAGCTATGATAAATCCTTAATAATTTTGACTTTAGGTATGGAAAGGGTGGACAATGCTAGTATACAGTAAAAAGAATGTGGGAATCAGATCATAGCACTGGACATATGAAGATCAAACAGTAATGTTAGCAGAATTCTTTTGGTTTAATTTTGATTTGATGGGAAATGATAACTTATGGTGGTTTTGCAATTAGAGAAGAAATATATATGTACAAGACTAAGGTAAATTTAAGAAATCATCATGATTATATTGAAGTATATTGAACAAAATACAGAGAAAACAAATGATAAAACTAAAATAGTTTATCTCTAAATTGGTTTGGTATATATTCCTATTTATATGTTCCAATTTAAGCAAGAGATGAGATAAAATCATGGTTAGAATAAATATTGATTTAATCTAGAATTAATAAGTTATATCTACTATAATCAACAAAGGTTTATTAACTTTAACTAATGATGTTTTAACAATCTTAGACAAACAATGAGATACTACAAAGGGGTATAGTTTTATTGTATGGAGATTAATGTTATGCTAACAATACAACATCAAAATAGGTATTCATTGAAGCTATCAAATAAGAGTTTAGGATAGGAACTGCAACTAATACAGGAAGAAAGAATCTTAATGTGGAATTGGTGTGATTTAAAATTAGGGAAATTGGGTGATTGGTTTGTCAAATTATCAAAGGTATATTTTGGTATGTCAAATGATTTATAGGTTAAATGATGCAAATGATTAAAGGTATAGGTTAAAGGATGAATATTATCAAAGGTATAAGGTAAATGATGCAAATTATCAGAGGTTAAGGATTTTAATTGGATGGATTGTTATTTGACTGTGTACTTACTATTTTGAAACAAATGTTAATGTTGAAATATCAAGATGAAAAGTTACTTCATATAGGACATTACAAAGTGCATCAAAAATGGGTTTTACAAAAGTTAGAAAATGGTAATACTACATCAGAAGAAGATAATGAACATAATAAGTATTGAAAAGGTTTTGACTCATTTCCACTCTTATGATGAATATGAATATAAGTTCTGATTTAACCACTACAATAACATCATATGGCCCATGCTTGAATGGTATGTTAAATTAGGGAGCAGGTTCTTTTCCTTCTCCAAGGAGAAGATGTTTGTTCCACACTCCACCAAAGTGCGGCAGCATAATTAAGTCATTGGTAAGGGAAATATGGCTTAGTTGGGCCATTAATTTAAGTAAACTGGATTATGAAGTTGCACTTTGGGTGAGACTTGTGAAAGTCTCAAAGGGTGGAATGAAGAAGATTTTTTAATTCAGATCTGTATCTTTGGTGAACATGGTATTCAGATTCAAATGTGTTTTGCAAGTATGTATGTCTCAAGCTTGTAAGCTGAAGACTAGCAGTCGTAAAGACTGCAATGTATGCAGGGTTTAAAATATGGTAACTGAGAGCAGAGCTAAAAATGCATAGGCTGACATTTGGAAGGAATGAAGTCACCACACCTGTCAAACATAAAAACATGCTAAAAACAACTACATGGGAGGGGTTTCAACTTTTAGAGAACTGTATATTAGGTTGCATTCTGAAAAAGACTCTTTAGTTGCTTGGCCACCAACTCGGCCTTATTGTTGTATGCAATAAAGTCATCTTTTGGCAATGGAACCCTCTGCTGAAAATTATTTTTCATAATCACTACAAAAATCCACAACAAAGCCTGCTAACGTATCATGAAAAGTACTGAATAGTTCGATAGCCTGCTGATAGACAGACTGGCGTTTGATACATTGATCAATGTCGTGCAAAAGTACAAAATGTGGCTAGTGACCAATGCAGGGACATCTGTAAAGTTGTGCTTTTTGGATTGGACATTATGAGCGCGTTGTTACATGGTATGTCATTGAGAACAGAACGAGGGGAGCTCGCTGTGTGTGCGTGTGAGGTTAATACAAACTGTGTGTAGACGAGAGAGACAGAGAGAGAGAGAGAGAGATGTGAAATATATTAAGCAAAAGAGGTTCCTAACGCCCTGCTAAGGAGAAAACTGAAATGGTGGAGGGAGTAATAGCAAGTTAGTTATGTGTAATTCTGTTTATTTCATACTGGCTCCAATGTATATCACAATCTGAATAATTTACTTATTCATTTATAGTAGAGTCCCTGAGTATATGTTGGATGTTCTGTTATTTTTTATTTATTTATTTTTTTTTTAAAGAAAAAACATCAATTTATGGAAAAAATTATGGATTTATAGCGTTTTGAAAAAAAATAAAATTATCTTTGAATTTATAATCAACAATATTGTCGTTTGATTTAATAATCATTATTCAACATGTTCAGATTGAGCAAAAAAACAATTATAACAGAATAAATTGAATATTCACAAAATGTGTGGGTCTGGGTAAAAAATTTACTTTTTCTGAAAACTATTGAAATGGATTTATAGCGTTTTGGAAAAGAGCTCTTCACTTGTAATGAATTTCATTACTATTATAAGAAAAAGATTACACATTTTAGAGAAAATCTGACAACTGTGTTTGATAATAATTTAAGTTTTCAAGATTGGAAGGATTATTTTATCAAAATTAAAGATACTTTTTTAGATTGGTTGACTGAAAAGGTGAATCATAAATCCAGAGAATTTTTGAACAAAGATGTCAATGAATATTTAAAAAAGAGTACTTTAGATCTCTTTCTAAATGACATTCCAGACACCATAGATAAAAACTTTATTGGCCTTTTGGACCAGACTATTGAACTTTCTCAACCTATAATTAAACCTGAACATGTTATTTTCGTGGATTTCATGAATAATGACATTGTCACACCTAACACTTGTCAGGCACTTTAATTGAACTTCATTTAAAAATAAAAGCCTTTTCAATGTGATATGTGATAGTGTTATGATATCCGCTGTGTCTCCCTCTGTTGGTCTTCAGTGTCTCTGCTGCCTTTGCCCTCAGCACTTCAATTCCCATCATTCACCACTCTGGACTAATTATTATCAAACCTGTCTCCAGTTTATTCATTATCCAGCCTATTTATACCCTGTTTATTCATTCACTCATTGCAAAATATTGTCATTCTGTTAGTCTTCAATTCTGAGCGTTATTCCTGTTTTGTTTATTGTCATGTTTCTAATAAACTGCGTTTGGATCCTACTCTCTCAAAGCAGATCATTACAGAATTACTGACTCTATCATACATGCTGCTGCAGCAGCAACTGTGCTAAAATATCCAAACAAAGTAAAACACTTTAAATAATCTATATTGAAACTTCATTCAATGCAATTTGACATCCCTGCAAAAAAATTAACTTTTAACTTGGTATTTTTGTCTTACTTGGTATTTTTGTGAAAATTCTTAAATTGAGATACAGTTACTTGATAAGCAAAATGGCATAAGATATTAAGTCTTGTTTATCGAGATAAATGATGAAAATTAAGGGGTTTCTATAAAAAAAGTAAAAATATCTGCCAGTGCAGTAAAAAATGTAAACTTAATTCAATAAACTACATTTAAGTTTGAGTTTGTAAAGCTCGTCATCATAGGGGAACCATTTTAGTGCCACCGAGTACCTATATATAGCACTTTAGTAGAACTAAAAGCAGTTCTAAATCATGACTATAGCACCACGTATAAGTTAACATAGCACAATATGGTTCCACACAGTTTATATGGTTATGTTTAGCACTTAAATGGTTCCCCTATTTAGCACCATTTTCGGAGTGCATAATATAAATCATTTCTTTACATTGCAGGTCAGCTGTGAAACCAATTCAATCTTATAAGATAGTCACATGTGAATTCTGGTTCTGCTGTGATCTTCTGGCTGAATTTAGTTCAGATCCTTTTGTCTTCTATGAAGAGCAAAACATGTTTATATCTTTGTATATATTTTGTAGAATAACTTAATATGATCCTTAAAGTCTCAGATCGATGAAGCTTTATAAATTATACTAACCTGACAAGACTTGAGACATTTTTTAATCTCTGTATGGATCATAAAAAGATATTTAGTAAAAGGGGAGGTAAACTCAGCAATATGTCAGGTGTCTCTAACAGGTAGTGTGTGTGTGTGTAAGATAATCATCATTGCCCTTTAATTAGTATTAGTTTTAGTATAATAACTATTGGATATTGGGAGGATTAAAATAATATGAGATTCAAATCAATGAGTTTTAAGTGAAATGAGATCTGTTTAAGTCACTGTCAATCAAACACATGCTTTACAACAAATTAACAAACACATACACAACACAATTCATATGTGAGATACATACATTAGGTAACACTTTACAATAAGGTTGTATTTATTAATATTAATTAATGCATGAGTTAATATGAACACTAACAATGAACAATGATTCAACAGCATTTATTCATCTTTATTGCATTTACATTTAATCATTTAGCAGACTCTTTTGTCCAAAGCAACTTACAAAAGAGGTAAACAATAGAAGAAATTATAGCAACACAAGAAGGGATTTACACATTTTCGAATCGCAAAAAGAAAAAAAAAAGAATCTTAAAGCGATATATATCAAAATACCCCATGATTTACTCTTAAGCAACCTTAAGCAATCCGAGATACACGTCCATCATCTTTCAGACGAAATATAGTATTACTTCCTCTTAGGATGGTCAATGTTTCTCATGGGGACGAAAGGTATTTTCAACATAAAAGGGCTTTTCAAACCTGAAATTGTTAACCCTGGGTTATTCTAAAACCAGGGTTTACGGAATCCTGGGTTATTTTTTTCATGTTTCACACTGTTCAAACTTAACCAGGGGTTAAGAGATAACCCTGGGTATTCATAATCTGACGTTTTACACTATGCATTTCTAATGCTGCGTTCCAGAGCCCATCCAAACCAGTGGGACGTGGGATTTATCCTTCTTGAAGTGTCCTAGCTCCTACTTCAAAGCGTTCAGACATTTGAAGTGGAACGTAAACAGAAAACATGGACGACCGACCGGTCTTCTTAAGGCTCGTACAGACTACATAACTTTTAAACGTCGGTCCGAACTGTGCAGTTCACACTACAGTAAAACAACAAGTTAATCATCTTTACAAAGTGTTCTGGAGCCATTATATAAAAGCGCTGCATGTCGCTAAGTAACTTGATATATTTTTACCGTATTTTCATGATAACAGATAATAACGACATAATTTCACGCCATAATATAAAAAAACAAGTTGTGTTAAAATTACAGTGTCTAAAACAACCATACAAGCAGAGAAGTACAATTTATAGTCTATTCCTTGAAGATTTCCTCTCACGACGACGCGATCTATGGGCGCCGCCATTGTCCTCCGACTTATTTTTCTGAAGTCGGGGTAGGTCGAACTCCCCCGAGTTCGCCGGTAGGAGGTTCCACTTCGACAGGCATTCCAGTGCACTTTTCCTAGTTGGAGGTAGGATAAGTCCTACATCCCACTGGTTTGGATGGGCTCTGGAACGCAGCATAAACCCTGGGTCAGGAGTCTCCAACCCTGCTCCTACAAACCTGTCTTTAATTATCAAGCAACCCTGAACACCTTGATTAGCTACTTCAGCTGTGTTTAATTAGGGTCATAACATTATAACCCTGCTTCGTTTCACACTGCATGCGTTTGGCACCACAATGCGGTGTTAACCCCACAAAAGCGGAGCTAAACCTGCTTTACTGGGTTAATTTCAAGGATAACCCTGCTTCTAAATTAGGCAACTGTAACCCACACAAGGTTACTGAGTGCAATTCTCTTTATCGCCTGCGAGTGGCGCAAAGGAATCACTCTGCCTGCAAGTTGCCAGGCAACATACCAGTAAAACAAACACTTGATGACTTTCCTCCGGTGAAGACGCTGTTAGAAAGTATCAAGATCTGGTATGAATAATATCCTCTAAAGGATAGAAATTCAAAGAAAATTCTTTTACCATTTATTGAAATATTGTGTATTTATTAGGTTGAAAGCAGTGAGACAGAGAGAAAGTTAAGCTGCTGATATTGAGTTTTTCAAGATACCTCCGGTAAGGATGTTAATACTAAAACGAGTGTTATGATGATTGCGCAAGCTCCTTTATAGCGCAAAATATCGTTCTTTTAAAACCAATCGGAGTTGTGAACATGATTTTTGTTGTTTAATACCATATAAACACAGATTCATATTGTTTTATGTTGTTTAAGATGCCCATAAAAGATCGTTAATCTTGCATGCTAATTGTTTACATTTAAATGCATGTTGATTTGATCCGTTATGCTGTACACCGTTAAAGGTGCCTTAATACTGTTTTATTGACTTAAAAAGTCACTTGATTGATTATTTGTTTTATAAGGGTGAATTAGTACATTTAATTGTCAATATACATGTTTATATTTATATGAAGAACTTAACTGATAAAAAGAATACATTTATTAAAATGTAACATTTAAAATGTTATTAAGATGCACAAATAGATTTAAAAGTTTCAAGCATCAATATCTATTTCAGAAATCCTATGATTTATTTTTGTCTTGTGAGATGGAAGTTATTGATTGATTAATTGTTGTTTATTGGAACTGACTTATGTGGTGTGATGTGTAACTATTCATTTGCATAATGATTAGAGTATTTAATCCTTTACAGTTGGTTATATTTGATTTGACATTTGAATGGAGAAAAGTTGATTAGATTTGAATAGAAATGAGGCAATTGTGATTAATGCATTCTGTACTGTATGTATAGATTGGTTTTTTAGAAAGGGATAGATCTGATTCTGACCCTAGCGGTCAGTGGCGAGCCAACCGCAGAACTGAACGGACCAAGAGCCTGGTGTGGCCAGCTGTGGCATCTTTGGACCTATGATCATCATCATATGCCTCCATTTTAAATACAGATAAGAACACGTAAACCTACCCGGGTAGTGAAGAGAACACATATATATACTTCAAGAAACACACACAAACACCCTGAGAACTTCCATGGACTCTTTCCTCAATTGAGTTATTTATTTTGAGTTTATGGTGCGCTGTGCACTTAGGAAGCCGGCTTATAGGCAGGGATTGTAAATAATTTATTTATTTTTTATAATACATTTTATAATACATTTTTACATTTACCTATTTTGTGTTGTCTGTTTTCTGCTAACATTTGACTCTTTTTTTTGGCTCCGTAGTCGTATCTAGAGCGTATACTAGCCCAGATCTCATTCACCAATACTTAAATTAGTTATTAATTACACTAATTTGAGAGAAGGGGTTACACAACACTTTATTATAATGTTCATTAATGTATTAACTAACATGTGTAACGTAGTGCCTCCTGTGTCCCTGTGTTCTGTGATTCTTGTGTTTTGTTATACTTGTGTTTTGGATTTATATTATGTCTATGTGTACCTGTGTTTAACCTGTGTTCATGTATACCCTTGTTCCTAGTGTAGCTCCCTGTGTTAATTAGTGTCTCCGCCCCCTTGTTTGTTACCATGGATATTCATTGTGATCATGCTTCTCCCCTTGTGTGTTGTCATAGTTACTCATTGTTTCTGCTCTGTCATTGGTCATTGTCTTGCATTTATACCCTGCCTGTTCATTCTTGTTTTGTCGTTCGTTGTTAGATGTGGCCAGTCCCTTGTGTGTTCTCTAGCTCTTGTTTTTGCCTATTTATCTGTATATATTGGAATAAACTGCATTTGGATCCGTATTTCGCCTCATCTTGTCTTACCTGGTTCTCACCCGTGACAGAACGAACGACCACTTCAGGATCCAGCAGCAATTCCTCTTTCCCGTGATTTCCCGAGTTCCCTGGTGTTTTCCCTGTGTCCTTATGCTCCGTCTCAGCAGTATCCGAGTGCACGTTTCACCCCCCACCACGGAGGAAGAATGGTGGAACGCACTCGCCGACCTGACTTCCCTCCGGCAACAGGGGCAACCTGTTCGCAGTTTTGCGCAGACTTTCTGGTCACGTTCGCGTGGCCTAGACCTCAGTGACTCTGAACTGAAAAACTATTTTAATGAATGTCTTGACGAACCCGTGCCACAGCAAGAGGTGGACGGGCTGCGTATATTGGATTTCTGGGGCTTCGTCAGTTACCTGCACAACCGTAGCCGATGGAATTTGTGGGAGTTCCCCGCCGAAGGACCCGCGGAGACTGAAAAAACACTCGAGCCAGTCATCATGAAGCCAGCGTATTGCTCACATCATCGGCGGCGAAGGAAGAGACCCAGGGCCGAGCAAGCCACTGTTAGTGCGGACGCTAATTCCCCGAGTTCTGTTTCCCCTGTGTCAGCGCCCGTGCACAAGATGGCCGCCACTTCATCCCACTCCATACCTCAGTTTGCTGTTGTTAATCCTGCCCCCGTTTTCGAGTTTGCCACAATCATACCAGCTCCGATTTGTCAAAAGGCCACCATCATCACTGTTCCAGATGTTAAAGTTGCAGTAGTAACACCCACACCCGTTTTCAAGATGGCTCCCATACCCGAACCGTCTCACATAATGACTGCCATACCCACTCCTCCTCACCAAAGTACTTTGATGAACTCTTCAACACTGCCAAGGTTCCGATGTCTCATCGCCAGCCTGTTGGATGCCCCATTAGTATCTGTACGGGTGGCTGGGGTCCCTCGTCCTGTGGTCTCCAGCTTCATAACACCCACTGAGTCATCTGAGTCTACTGAGTCTACTGAGTCATCTGAGTCTACTGAGTCATCTGAGTCTACTGAGTCATCTGAGTCTACTGAGTCATCTGAGTCTACTGAGTCATCTGAGTCTACTGAGTCATCTGAGTCTACTGAGTCTACTGAGTCTACTGAGTCTACTGAGTCTACTGAGTCTACTGAGTCTACTGAGTCATCTGAGTCATCTGAGTCATCTGAGTCTACTGAATCTTCTGAGTTTCCCGAGTCCCCTGAGTCTTCTGCGTTTCCCGAGTCCCCTGAGACTTCTGCGTTTCCCGAGTCCCCTGAGACTTCTGATTCCCCTGAGTCCCCTGAGACTTCTGATTCCCCTGAGTCCCCTGAGACTTCTGATTCCCCTGAGTCCCCTGAGACTTCTGATTCCCCTGAGTCCCCTGAGACTTCTGATTCCCCTGAGTCCCCTGAGACTTCTGATTCCCCTGAGTCCCCTGAGCCGAGTGAATCTCCCGAGTCCCCTGAGCCGAGTGAATCTCCCGAGTCCTCCGAGCCGAGTGAATCTCCCGAGTCCTCCGAGCCGAGTGAATCTCCCGAGTCCTCCGAGCCGAGTGAATCTCCCGAGTCCTCCGAGCCGAGTGAATCTCCCGAGTCCTCCGAGCCGAGTGAATCTCCCGAGTCCTCCGAGCCGAGTGAATCTCCCGAGTCCTCCGAGCCGAGTGAATCTCCCGAGTCCTCCG
This sequence comes from Misgurnus anguillicaudatus, assembly GCF_027580225.2. Lineage (NCBI taxonomy): Eukaryota > Metazoa > Chordata > Actinopteri > Cypriniformes > Cobitidae > Misgurnus > Misgurnus anguillicaudatus. The sequence goes on from NW_027395279.1 coordinate 1,943,837, forward strand.
AGCCGAGTGAATCTCCCGAGTCCTCCGAGCCGAGTGAATCTCCCGAGTCCTCCGAGCCGAGTGAATCTCCCGAGTCCTCCGAGCCGAGTGAATCTCCCGAGTCCTCCGAGCCGAGTGAATCTCCCGAGTCCTCCGAGCCGAGTGAATCTCCCGAGTTCCCCGATTCCCATGAATCTTCTGAGTTCCTCGATTCCCATGAATCTTCTAAGTCCCCCGAGTCCCCTGAGTCTTCTGATTCCCCTGAGCCGAGTGAGTCTTCTGATTCCCCTGAGCCGAGTGAGTCTTCTGATTCCCCTGAGTCTTCTGATTCCCCTGAGCCGAGTGAGTCTTCTGATTCCCCTGAGCCGAGTGAGTCTTCTGATTCCCCTGAGCCGAGTGAGTCTTCTGATTCCCCTGAGCCGAGTGAGTCTTCTGATTCCCCTGAGCCGAGTGAGTCTTCTGATTCCCCTGAGCCGAGTGAGTCTTCTGATTCCCCTGAGCCGAGTGAGTCTTCTGATTCCCCTGAGCCGAGTGAGTCTTCTGATTCCCCTGAGCCGAGTGAGTCTTCTGATTCCCCTGAGCCGAGTGAGTCTTCTGATTCCCCTGAGCCGAGTGAGTCTTCTGTGCCATTTGAGTCCCCTGCGCCTCATTGGTATGCTAGTGTGGTCACCCCGAAGCTCCAAAGACTTTCTATGGTCACCAAAACCATGGCCAGTTCTGAACTCTCCGTCTGTACAAAGATGGCTGTCCCCAAGCTCCTGGCCCTCACTGTCTGGTCCATAATGACTGTAATTGTACTCACTGCCCCGTCTAACCAGGCCCAGAGGGTCTCTCTTTGTTCTCCTCTACCCAGGTTCCTGGTACCACCAGCACCACCCAGGTATCCAGTCCCTCTCTGGGCTCTGCCGGCTCCGCCCTGGGTTCCTGACCTGTCCAGGCTTCTTGCCCTGCCGGCTCCACCCTGGGTTCCTGCTCTGCCGGCTCCGCCCTGGGTTCCTGCTCTGCCGGCTCCGCCCTGGGTTCCTGCTCTGCCGGCTCCGCCCTGGTTGCCAGTTCTGTCGGCTCCTCCCAGGTCCCATTCTTCCCCTTTGGCTCCGCCTGCGGCTCCTTCCTGGTCCCTGTCTCCGCCTGCGGCTCCTCCCTGGTCCCTGTCTCCGCCTGCGGCTCCTCCCTGGTCCCTGTCTCCGCCTTCGGCTCCTCCTTGGTCCCTGTCTCCGCCTTCGGCTCCTCCTTGGTCCCTGTCTCCGCCTGCGGCTCCGCCTTGGTCCCTGTCTCCGCCTTCGGCTCCTCCTTGGTCCCTGTCTCCGCCTTCGGCTCCTCCTTGGTCCCTGTCTCTGCCTGCGGCTCCTCCTTGGTCCCTGTCTCTGCCTGCGGCTCCTCCTTGGTCCCTGTCTCCGCCCGTGGCTCCGCCTTGGTCCCTGTCTCCGCCTGCGGCTCCGCCGTGGTCCCTGTTTCCGCCTGCGGCGCCGCCTTGGTCCCTGTTTCCGCCTGCGGCTCCGCCCTGGCCCTTAGACTTTCATGGGCTTGGCCCACCATCCCTCCCCCGGGTCCACCTCCATACCACCGCCCACCTGGACTTTTGTACTTTGGGGTTCTTGTTTCTGGTGGGCGTCTGGAAGCCGCCCTTTTGAGGGGGGGCTATGTAACGTAGTGCCTCCTGTGTCCCTGTGTTCTGTGATTCTTGTGTTTTGTTATACTTGTGTTTTGGATTTATATTATGTCTATGTGTACCTGTGTTTAACCTGTGTTCATGTATACCCTTGTTCCTAGTGTAGCTCCCTGTGTTAATTAGTGTCTCCGCCCCCTTGTTTGTTACCATGGATATTCATTGTGATCATGCTTCTTCCCTTGTGTGTTGTCATAGTTACTCATTGTTTCTGCTCTGTCATTGGTCATTGTCTTGCATTTATACCCTGCCTGTTCATTCTTGTTTTGTCGTTCGTTGTTAGATGTGGCCAGTCCCTTGTGTGTTCTCTAGCTCTTGTTTTTTGCCTATTTATCTGTATATATTGGAATAAACTGCATTTGGATCCGTATTTCGCCTCATCTTGTCTTACCTGGTACTCACCCGTGACAACATGAACAAACCATGAGCAATACATTTGTTACAGTATTTATTAATCTTTGTTAATGTTAGTTAATAGAAATAAAGCTGATCATTGTTTGTTCATGTTAGTTCACAGTGCATTAACTAACGTTAACCAAATTTTAATAAAGTATTAGTAATTGTTGAAATTAACATTGATAAAGATTAATAAATGCTGTTTAAGTGCAGGTCATCATTAGTTCATGTTAACTAATGTAGTTAACTAATGTTAACTAATGAACATTATTTTAAAGTGTTACCATTAAAGGTAACAAACGTGTTTGTGTTTTCTCCTGTATTTCAATTTTATTTTTTAAATGGGGGGTCTTGAGATTACCTGTTGGTTGAAAAAGCTTGGAAACTCCTGAATACACCAATGACTTAGATTTAAAAAAATAATTGTAGATCATTTTCCTTTTAGAGGCCATTCGTATGAAGTCGCGAAATCTAGAAAAAAATCTAGAAAAAAAACTTGTCTGAAACGAAACTCGTGTTCACAGTCAAGCACAGTGGCGGTTCTACACGGAGGCCAAGGGTGGCCTGTGCCTCTGTAGACAAGTCCCTGGCCACCCCTGTGGCCACCCCGTGCTGACTAAATAAAAAAGTATACATTTATTTTGATTTCACACGCGAGCGCCAAAAGCGGAACTAATCCGACGCATAACGTTCTAAACGGGCAAATTAGAGCGGCGCACCCAACCACTGTAGCTGGCTGCGGGTGCTGGGTGCTGCTCAGCGAGTGTCTCAATTCGTTCTCAATTTTCCGATGTTGAGAATGTGTATGCAGGTTTGGGCACTGGTAAGGACTCTAGCTCACTTGACATTGGGACACTGTTCACTTGTTCTCTTGTGACGTGGCTGCTTAAGCGCGGTGATCATTCACAGCTGTTACTCTCATCAACAACCGGCAAAACCAACATCTCGCTAACTTTTTAAAGTTTACACATTGTAAAAACCGCTGTAATTATGCTCTTACATATACGTGCATAAAATTGGAGGAATATAATTAAATGTGTCATATAAAAATGTTTACAATTTAAAATAAATATTATTTTTAATACTGATTAGATTGTGGTCCCTAACTGTCTAGCAATGTGTGTTTATATGTAAACTAAAACAAACGTTTGTCTTTATAAAAATGTGCATTTCATAAAGTTTATTGAGTAGGCTCGCATGATTTTCGGTTGGGGGGCTTTAGAAAAGAGCCAAGCTCCCCTTTTGCACCTGCACTCACTGTTGTATTAAATAAAGATTTATATGATTGTAAAGTAAGATAACGTTTATGGGGAATAAAGTTTCCCGGAAAGGGATTAGACTAGTCCTAGACTAAAATAAATGTAAGAGCTGTCCAAACTGAAAACAACTTGCAGTGCCATATTTTAAAATACACCAGTGCCCTTTGTTTTGCTTCAAAATGCACACAAGTAATGTATTTAGTAAGGCATGTTTGTTAAAACTAGTAATATTTCCTAATTAAACTAAGGCCTAGTCCTGTCTTAAACTAATTCCTGTAACCCCCCTTATAATCTTTAAATATAATTTCTTGCCGTTTTTTTAATGTGCCCCTCTGGTAAAACACTGGCCCCTCCTTGGCCCCCCTAGTGAAATTTGTCTAGAACCGCCACTGGTCAAGCACTTAGACGCGGCGCGTCCTGCGTTTTCCATGCAGATGTTAATGAACACTAATGCAAGAAATTTCTTCCACTTAATTCTTACAATAAGTGGTCAGGACTCGGGACACAATCAACTTTGGCATAAAGCGGTGGGAACATCTTTCACCGGCAAATTACGCGAGTGGGGCTGCTGTGAGTACTGGCAGCATAGGGACAGCAGCAACCTTCAACCAGTGGCATGACAACACCGGCATTTGTGTCCAAAAAACAGACCGTCCCACCGGGAATTCTCCAGGTCCTCCCTATGGCCAATCCGGGCCTGGGCCTAGTCCTGAATTAACCTAAAGCCTGTCCAGGAAACGGCACATTAAGTATAAATAAAGCACAGAGAACTCTCAGTAAATGGCCTACGTTGAGATGTTTCAGGAGGGGCTGTAGACTGTACCAACCAATCAAATATAACACCAGAAAAATTTAATTTTTATCTTTATTGGCTGAAAGCAATACAGTTTCTATCTGAATCGAAGAATCTTACTGACTGAATTTAAATGCGACGTCAATAGGAAATAAGCCGCATTTGAGTACATTTTGCAGTCATTTAATGCTGGACAATTGGTTCGCTTCTCAAGGTTGGAAATTGCTGAGTGTTTTGACCAAAAATGCATCCTAGATTTATAAAAATGCTCCCTAAATTCAAGACAAGGGGGCAAACATGACCCTTTACATGAGTCATTGTAAATGTGAAAATTAATGAACACAAGTATCAGCATGACAGCATTAGATTTAGATCTGTACATGTTACATCAGATTACTTATGTTATGCGTTATACTTGGAGCAGTGAGCATTACAACCAATCAGTTGTGCCTGTTAAGTTGATGAATCTAATGGCAAATCAGTGGCGTTCAAATTTGCTTTTGTAATTTAGTGTGCCGTGCCTTCAGTGATTTTATCATAAATAACAACATGCGGATGCAAAGAAGAGATTCATTGTACAGTGAAGTCAGACTTATTAGTATAACAAGAGGTTTTGAGAGATTACAGAAGTGAGCAATTGAACATTTAACACTGTTGATTGTTTGGTTTCTTTATATTTATTCACAGTTTGAATAATCTTTTTTATTAATGCATGAAACAGTTATATAATAATTCATAAACTTTTTCAGCTTGTTAATATGCCGTGCAAAAACATTGTTTTAAATATAGGTTTGTGCAATACATGAATCACATTATATGCATAAATAATTGCACACCCAAGAGATCTGCCAGCCCACCCTTCTATAGCGGGGAAGAACCGGCCCTGTTGATCATTATTGTGATCTCACTGAATCAGATTGATTTTCATCTCTTCTTCTTGTTTTTTGTATTCAGTGGAGATTCTGCTGTGTTCTGGTTTGATCCAGTAGCTGGAGTTTCCTCAGACCCCCCCTACATCCTGAGATCAAGACAAGATACATAAAGAACTTTAAACAACACATAAAACATCATCTCAGTCATGCACCTTTATAGAATGTATACGGTGTACCTGCGTATCACGTAGACTACACCACTGAATCCACCCTAACATTGGTTTAATGGTTACTACATATACAGATAAAAGGTACACACTGTAAAAAACTGCTGTGAAAAAACAGCTAAAACAGTCAAATTCTACCGTTACCTGTTGTTTTCCATTAAAATCAGTAACTGTGGAAGTTTGCATTACAAACTGCTTCCTGACAATACACCTTGAATTAACAGACTCAGGGCCCTATCAATGCGGTGCAAGGTGCGACACAAGTGTTTTTTGCTAGTTTGCATTGACCAACTAAAACCTAGTCTAAAGTCAATGGCACAATATTGTTTTTGTTATTTAAAGAGCATGTTAGTAATAAGTACTTATGAACAGGATGAAAATATGAAAAAATAAAGGATTAAATGTTTTTTTTCATTTTATTTACAGGCACCTTTCATGACACCCAAGGTCACCTTACATATATTTTTAAAACATCACAAATAAAATACACAGCAAAAATGTATACTAGGACATAATAACAATAAAACATTAATCAACACATGTACTATCATAAGTAATCCTTCCTAAATAAGTATGTTTTGAGTCACGATTTAAAAATATGAAGACTATCGCTATTTCAAATAACTTGGAGGAGATCATTCCACAGGAAAGGGGCCACATAGCTAAAACCCTTGATCCCATAATGCTCAGATGCACACAAGGCTCAACTAACAAAAAAGAAAAAGAAGATCTGAGGGTACGTGAAGGAATGTAATGTTGTAGAAGGTCAGACAGGAAAGAAGGGGACAAATTATTGAGAGCTTTATAGGTGAAAAACAAACAGTATTTAACAGGAAGCCAATGTTGGTAGATGTCACGGAGTGACTTTTAGGGCGGAACCAAAAGTGAGGGAGAGGTGCCGCCCGGACCCGAAATTTTAAAACACCCGTTTACTTCCTGGTTCTCCATGGCAATGAAATTAAGCTAAATTCGTTGCAGGTGCGCAAATGAGGCAGTGATTACTGACTGGGCGGTCCACATGATTGCTAGGGACATAAAAGATGCACTGAAGCTGCAGGAATCCGGTGTTGAAGGAAAACGAAAAAGGTTTGGAGTTTGGTGGATTATTGGCATAAACCGATTTGTGACTGAGTCTGGATTAGATTTAGGGCATGAGTGACGAGGATATGGAAGAGGATAGTTTGTCCTCTGAAGTTTGGAAAGTGTGGACGAATCAGCGAAATGGGGGGAGAGGAAGAGGAAGAGGGAGCGGAGGTAGTACTTTGCGGTTTGATAATGCGGGTAGTTCAAAAGAGGAAAACAAGAGGAAAGATCGTGAGGATGAATTGGGGGAGAGGGAGAGAGATATAAGAAGGAAAGTTGTCAAAGATCCTGTATCAGATTTAAAATTGATCATTAAATTTAAGGAAGGTAATGATGTTAGGGATGTTGGTTTAATTGCTTTGACTACGGGGTTGAAGAAGGCTTGTGGGGAGATTGAAATGGCTAAGGTATTGAGGGATGGAAGCTTGCTGGTTAAGTGTAAAGACAGCGGACAAAGGGAAAAAATAATGAAAGTTCAGTCTATCTGTAAGAAAGAAATAGCTGAAGTAAGAAGATTTGGTGAACGTGGAGCCAGAGGAGTCATTTCAGGAGTGGCACTTGGTGAAAATTTGGAGGATATTAAAAAGAACATTAGAGGAGGGACAATTTTGGGAATTAAAAGATTGTTGGCAAATCGGGATGGGGAAAAAGTTGAGAGTACATCAGTGCTTTTGGAATTTAGGGAGCAGCGGCTTCCGGAAAGGATTATGGTCGGGTTTATGAGTTTCTATGTGCGTGAGTACATACCTCCTCCAATCAGGTGCTTTAAGTGTCAGCGGTATGGTCATGTAGCTGCAATTTGTAAAGGTAGTCAGAGATGTGGTAAGTGTGGAGGTAACCATGAGTATGGTCAGTGTGGCGATGGAGCGGTGAGGAAATGTTGTAACTGTGGTGGAGATCATACAGCCGCATATGGTGGTTGTCCAGCGAGGAAAAAGGCTGTAGTTGTGCAGCAAGTAAAAACAAATAAAAACCTCTCGTATGCTGAAGCTGTTAAAGAAGTGGATAAGGAGAAAAGACAGAGGGAAACTATGATTAACTCAGAGAGTTTAGTGCTATTTATAGCATATGTAATAAATTGTACTGAACAGGCTAAAAACAGGACAGAGAAAATAAGAATTGTAGTGAAGGCTGCAGCAAAATTCTTAAATCTTACTAATTTATCTTGGGAAAAGATCTATGCTGACTTGAATAGAGTGGGTGAATCCTCAGAGTTAGTAACAGCATCACCATTGATAAGTCAAACTTAGTGATCTTACAATGGAATGCTAGAAGTCTCATAGCTAACGGACAAGAATTTAAAGGTTTCATACAAATTTTAAATGATAAGCCTGATGTGATTTGTGTTCAGGAATCCTGGTTAAAGGATTCACTTGATTTTGTAATTAAGGGTTACACTAGTATTAGGAGAGATAGAGTGGGGGGTAATGGTGGAGGGTGTGTTACTTTTATTAGGAGGGGATTACAATATAGAGAGCTAAAGAAAGGTGATGATTTGGAATATATAAGTATTGAGATATGGACTAAAGAAGGTAATGTTAGCGTGGTTAATTTTTATAATCCTTGTAAACAGATTGAGTTTAAGCATTTGGAAGAGATTTGGGAAGGTTTGTGTGGTAAGGTCATTTGGTGTGGGGATTTTAATGCGCACAGTTCACTGTGGGGAGATAAGAATGACCTAAATGGTAATGTTATTGAAGAGTTTTTAGATGAAAAAGAACTTGTATGTTTGAATGACGGTTCTTATACGAGAATTAATGTTGCAAGAGGCAATGAATCTGCTATAGACCTCACAATAGTATCTCAAAACTTAGCAGGCAGATGTAGCTGGGAGGTACTGGATGAAAGTACTTTGGGCAGTGACCATTATCCGGTATTGGTTCAGTTTGAAATTGAGCTATTAAGAGAGCAAATAGTAAGAAGTGGAAGATGGATTTTAAGAGAAGCAGATTGGGAAACATTTTCTAGTAGCAGTGAGAGTAGTTTAGTGGAGATTGGAGATAGTGGCAATGTTGACTCTATGTGTTATTCAGTTACAAGCAGCATAATTAGAGCTGCTGAGCTATCCATTCCCAAGTCAAAGACGGGTAGTAAAGGAAAGATTGTACCTTGGTGGTCTGAGGAATGTGGTAGGGCTGTTAAGGATCGAAATAAGGCTTTTAAAATTGTAAAGCAAACGCTAAATTTTGGAAACTTGATTAAATATAAGCAGTGTCAAGCTGTGGTGAGGCGCACTGTCAAAAGTGCAAAAAGGGAATATTGGAAAAAGTTTTGTGACTCAATAGAGAGAACAACTCCAATTCAAAATGTATGGAACATGATTAAGAAGATGAGAGGGAATGGGAAGGAGTTTGAGTATCCGGTTATGATAGATGAGGAAAGAGTTATCACAAAGAGTAAAGACAAAGCAGAGGTCATAGCGAAATCACTGGTAAAGGTGCATAGCTCAGAGAACCTTACTGAGGAAGAAAAGAGAGGAAGAGAAATGACAATAAAAAAATACAGATATGTTTTATATGAGGAAACTGGAGATGGGGAAACTTTAAATACTCCTTTCAATTTACAAGAATTTAATAGGGCTCTAAAGAAGGTTGGAAAGTCTTCCCCAGGGAGGGATAAGATCTGTTATGTTATGTTAGAAAAATTGTCTGATAAAGGGAAGGAAGTGGTGATGAGTTTATTCAATAAAGTATGGTCAGAGGGAGTCATCCCAGCAGAATGGAAACTATCTGTTATTATCCCTATTCGAAAACCTGGAAAAGATGCAAAGAGCCCAAGTAATTATAGGCCTATAGCATTAACTTCGCAAATGGGTAAAATAATGGAAAGAATGGTCAATGACAGACTGGTTTACTGGTTAGAAACAAGAAACCTTTTACATAGTTATCAGAGTGGTTTTAGGAAAGGGAGGGGGACTATGGATCCAATAATTGCTTTGGAAGATTCAATAAGGAAAGCGCAGGCTAATAGGGAAACAGTTTTGGCCATATTTTTTGATGTTGAAAAGGCCTATGATATGGTATGGAGGGAAGGTCTTCTTGTTAAACTAAAACAGATGGGAATTAAGGGAAGAATGTTCCAATGGGTTAGTAACTTTTTATCTGGTAGACGAATTATAGTTAAAATTAATGAGGAATATAGTACTGAATATGTAGTTGAAAATGGTACACCTCAGGGTAGTATTATCAGTCCAATATTATTCTTGATTATGATTAATGATGTTTTTAAAAGCGTAGAGAGATCAATTAATGTGGCATTGTTTGCAGATGATGGGGCTATGTGGAAGAGGGGTAAAAATGTTAACTTTATTGTGAAGAAGATGCAACAATCAGTGGATGTGGTCCAAAAGTGGGCCCTTGAATGGGGATTTAGAATATCCATAGATAAGACTAAAACAGTATTTTTTACCAGGAGAAATATTCCTCAAGATTTAAAACTGAAGATATATGGTGCAGATTTAGAAAGAGTTGATTGTTTTAAATATTTAGGTTTATGGTTTGATAAAAGGCTCACCTGGTCTGTACATATACAGAAAATGATAGAAAAATGTAAAAAAGTGTTAAATGTGATGCGATGCTTGCGTGGGGTGGATTGGGGGGCAAATAGACCAGCCTTAAGAGCTATTTACATTGGCCTCATTAGGTCTGTATTTGACTATGGATGTGTAGCTTATAGATCTGCAGCTAAGTCTCTTTTAATGAGATTGGATGTAATTCAACATAAAGCATTGAGGCTATGCTGTGGTGCTATGAAGACTACCCCAGTTAATGCAATTCAGGTCGAGATGGGTGAAATGCCTCTGTATATCAGGAGGGATCAGTTAACGCTGGTTTATTGGGCTAATCTTAGAGGGCAAAATGAAGATCATATAAGTAAAACATCTTTAAGTCATTGTCAAGAGAGAGAGAAGTCCAAAAGTGGAAGTTTTGGGTGGATTATATCTCAAAAGATAAGTGAAATTGGTCTTCAGTTGATTAATGTGTGTCCAACAGTGTCTTATCCAACAGTTCCATTGTGGATATTGAGAAACCCTGAAATTGATTTAGATCTTTTAGAGTTAAAATTGAGTGAGGAAATTAACAGTGGAATAGTAGAACATTATGTTAGAGATGTTTATAGAGACAAAATGTTGATATTTACTGATGCATCAAAGTCAATAGAAGGTAAAGTTGGTGTTGCGTTTGTGATTCCTAGTCTCAATATTTGTAAAAAAGAAAGACTGAGTAATGATCTTTCAGTTTATACAGCAGAGTTACTAGCAATTTTTAATGCTTTGTCCTGGGTTGAGAGTAATAGACCTAGGAATGGGGTTGTGGTTGCTTCAGATTCAGTATCTGCATTGATGAGCATTCAAGGTGCCATGTCTCAATCCAGACAAGATATTGTTTTAGAAATTGTACAGTTAATAACTAGACTATTAAATTCTGAAATAATTGTCAGTTTTCTATGGGTTCCAGCCCATTTAGGAGTGCGGGGGAATGAATTAGCTGATAAGAATGCAAAGGAGGCATGTGAATCTCTTGAAATTACAATGAATATAAGTCATAGTAAGTCTGAAATTAAAACCATAATCAAATTAAAGTATAAGGGAAAATGGCAAAGTGAATGGGATAATGATATTTCTGGTAGAAAATATTACAGTATTCAAAAGTTTGTGGGCGAAGCAAGACCAACTAATAGATCTACTCATGAAGAAAACATTATCTCTAGGATGAGGTTTGGACACACTGGTTTGGCTAGTACTTTATTTCTTTTAAAAAAGCATGCTGATGGAAAGTGTAGTGTTTGTGATGCTGATGAGACTGTAGAACATGTTATAGAACATTGTATTAAGTTTAACCAGGAGAGACAGCAATTAATTCAAGAGATGGAGATAGAAAGTGAACATTTAAAAACAAAAGTAATTCTTCAGAAAAGATCAAGTGAAGTTTGTTATAGGTATTTGTTTAATTTTTTGGAAGAAACGGGTCTGATTAGGAGAATATAGAGTAGGTCATATGTATATAATAGTTTTTTGTTTTTTTTTTTGTTTTTGTTTTTAACATAGCTAGTGTTAAACATATCCAGACTCACACTCCATTTCGGTAGGTGGCGGTAATGCTTCCAAAAGTTGTTTGCCATCCGCCATAAAAAGGGAAGAAGAAGAAGAAGAAGAAGGAATCCGGTGTTGCGAACCGAAGTTAAATCCACTCGACACGCTTCAGAGATCTAGGAAAAACCTGTGGAGAAAGAGATACGTACCTCACCCCGAGTCAACGCCAAATCCACTCCATATGACCCAGGCACCTAAAAAGGAGAAGCTATTTGAATTTCGTTCAACGCAAAACTTACCTTGTATTTACTTTGCCCTCAGGAGCAACGAGGAGCGCCACGAGAAGCCCTTCCACGCAGGAGGTGGGCTGAGGACGAAGGAGCTCCGCCCGGCCCTTGCCCTGCTATCCCCTGGCCCCACGGAACAGACTTCTCCCCTCCAACGTCCCTGGCCCCATAGTGTTCCCCCTGAGGGAGAGAAGATATATTTTAGATTCCCTTCCCCATCTCCCTTGATTCTTTTAATTAATTTAAATAAAGTTACTGTTTTTATTCTACTTGTAAGATACCACCCACAAGCCCAACGACGGATACAAGTGGAGTGGGTGAAGGGGACTCGTGTTCGTTCCTTCCTCAGCGCTTCTAGAAGAATAATTCCATATCATGATTAAATTAATTTCTTTGATCTCTGTGTTTAAATTATAATCTGACTCCAATTTGATATACTAAGAATTTAGTGCATTATTCCAATTATCTGTTGATCATAATTTAGATGTTTGATTATTTATATATTCCCATAGTCTTAATTATTCGTTCATTAGGGACCCGATATCGCACAGGATATACGCCGGCCGTTTGCGTACATCTCACGGACACAAAATTGTCAGTCTGATCTTAGTCAGAGGTTGCCGGGAAAACTAATATTTCTATGTCTGGCCGCTCCATGCTTGCTCCGATCATAAAAATAGTTTTCTTTAGTTTAGCGCTCATGCAACTTGCTAAGGCAGGTGATAAACATAAATCTGAGAGTTTTAATGAATGTGCCCCATGCTCCATTCGACCATCAAAACCTCAGTCTGATAATATCCTGACAGGATAATCTTGCGGTAATACCAGACTCCTTCTAATCTACTGGTCATAACAATTTCTGAAAGAATTAAAATAAATCAATACAATTTCTGAAGAATTCAGATGAATCAAATGTAACAATTTATTATACCAGGCAGGTTTCAGCTTCAAACATAAATTAAACAATATCATACAGAATTTGATTCAATTCCAATTAATTAAAATGATCAACAGTTGCAAAAGTTACAAAGTCATACCTGGCAATAGACACTCTGGCTACAGAGTACTTCCATCATGAATATAATATACCCAAAATGGTGTAAGAAGATTCTGTTAAAGATTTCTCCCATAATGTTTGAATACACACACACAAAGTGTGGGGAAGTTTCTTGCTAAAGAATACTTCCATAATGTCTGAATACACACACCCAAAGTGTGGGGAAGATTCTTACTAAAGAATACTTCCCAGAGTCTCTTGCCAAGCCACCTTATATACACAGAACGAGACAAAGAATAATAACATCTCAAATCAGGATTTGGTTGGTCGGTTCTCGTGACCTAAAGGAGCACCAAATGGGACTGTTAACCATCTGTAATCTAGATCTCCTCATGAGTTGACACCCATCACAGGAGTACAGATTATGTCTTTAAGTTTTAAACTTTGATATACTTTCTCCTAACATTATAGAAATTAGACCTTTTTAACCATCGCACCATGACCTTTAAAACAACACCAAACATGAAGATGAAACCTTTGTAGCATCACACCATATGATATACCCAATGTTACATGTGTTTAGTATATTTCCAGTAACCAAACCCTTAAAGGAGAAGAGAGAGGGGGTGAAATACAGATCAGTTCCTGGGTATCTGTGACCCCTGTGGAGAGAGACAACAGGTCTCTCAAAAATAGACACAGAATGAGGTTTTTATTGTTTTATGGTCCAGCTCCAAAAACAAAACTTGTCCACCTGTCCTACATCTCCTCCCCTGACCATTGGGGAACTGTCAGAGTACCCTAAGGGGTCATTTTGGGTGGACATCTTTGGTCTCCATACGTCCTCTGTAATTGTAACAGTCTTTTCAAGATGAACACCTGTAATGTTAAACAATGCCTGCAGATATCAAAGCAGGAACTTAACTGTGCTGAACAGGTGTCTGTGATGGACATAATCTCTGTGGTTCTCGTAGTTAGATAATCTCCCAAATGGATCTGGTTGAAATTTGTTGTACAAAGTCCATTGTGTCAGCCAAACGCATGTGCTGTGTTCATGGAAGCTGTCTCCTCTCACCATTTAGAAGCATTTGTCTCTAATGGGGTCCTCCCCTGGATATTTTCCTGACCTTTTGAACAGTCCTCTGTTACCTATTGGCAGAAGGTATTTTTTTTTATAGAAAAGTCAGACCTCCGTAGGTGAAGGAATTCCTCACACTGAGAATGCACCACTGTATGAGAGGGAATTGGAATATAATACACATGACCATGAAATGACTGAACACTGATGAACTTGACTTTCCTTGGAAGGAAATAGTTGTGAATGATTACAATAACACATGACATTATTAGATGTTTCATGATATTGGTGCGAATGGTAAATAAGGTCTCCTTTCCTTTTTCAAAATAATTTGTCCCAAAAGGTGATCCCATTACCAAACTCTTCACTACTATGCATATTGAACATAGAGTGGAATTTTGATATAATCTGTGTATTTTAAAGGGAGAGTGGCAAAAGTTATTTTAACTAGCATATTTACCAGTGGTATACATCATTAAAGCATATAATAACAATACCATTCAAATATAATACAAATAAATGTAAATTATATGTATATAAAATACAGATATTTATACTAAAGTATATATAATATGATATATTTATAATTTTAATAATAATAGAATTATTCAAAACCTTGAAATGCAAGTTAACCATGTATATCTAAGAATTCAATTAAGTACTTAAAACATACCCAGACAACTTAAACTTAAATCAAATAATTTCTGAATTTCTTATTTATCCATTGTCAATAATTCTTTGCATGTTGTCAAATAATTCTGTACATATATGTTGGTTTAGTCACATTCAATGGTAAGGTGTCTGATTTATGTGATTGATCAGTAGAAGTGCCAGCACTTCAAATATAACCATTTTGTAAAGTTTGAAATGTTTAGACATGTCTGCAGCCATGCTAGCCATTTCATTCTTCACTTACTTATTTTAATCTGAAAGTCTTATGTAATCAATTAATAGTTCGTATTTTACCTGTATTTGTACAATCAGAGACAAAACAATTGATGTGTGACTATAACCATACATATGTTCCATGCACACTGAAATGTTTCATGTAGTTCAAGAGAAAATTGACCCAATAGTTTATATTACCATGAAATTAAAATCATAAGTTGACCTTTAATTTTCTCTCCTATGTGTGAGATGCTAAATGGGTTTGCATGTATGACAAACTCTAGAGTTTGGATTGTAAGTCATTAATCATACATATGTGTGATGTTTTAAGCCTGGATAGTTTTAAAACTTATACCAGGTCGCAGTGTTATGTTGTTGCAATGGTGAAAATATGTGCATTACATGTTCATGCCTGGAAGTGGGTGGATTCTAACCTAAAGTAATCTGTGTTGCACAATTTTAGTTCCGATGCTACATCGGGAGGTCATATAATGAATATAGTAGTTTATTACTGTGAGATGTGTATGACCCCTCAAAGCATTATCACACCCACCTCCTGCATTTTAGGTTTGTGCCTGTATTTGGGCTCAGACACGTCTCTAGTGTCAGGACTCTTAAGGAGTCATAGTAATCCACCTGAAAGGAAAAAAGTTAAGATAACAAACAAAGAAACATTAATTTCTAAAATTTTGGGCAATTTGCATTAAGACATGGCATCATCTTTAGTTTAAAATGATGTCACTATCACACAGCTATCAATGACAGCAATGCATTAGGGTGTAAATTCTTCCTGGTAAGAAGATTTGTATCATTACTTTCTGCAAATTAATTTCAGAGGCCAGATTAAGTTGGGAATTTTCTGTTATATTTGACTATGTTGTTTCAGTATAGTCTGAGTGTGTATAGAACCATAAACTGCACTTGCATTTAAACTGTGAGCATAAGAAGTCCCAGTTTTGCTGGGGAAATTTTTGGATTAACTTTTTAATCTTAAACTTAAATGGCTTTACTCTGAGTGGTTCTCAGTACCGTCAGCTCACATGTTTAACTGCTGTGATGTCTGTTTATGGTACACACTATTAAACTTTTCAATCTCTGTGACCTGTAGGACTGTAATTTTTGATGATTTAACATTTCCCACAGTTTTTAACCAACTATAAAAGTACATTGACTGATCAGATTCAGTTTAAATTGATGTTTCAAATTTATAAAAGAGTTGTTTGGTTTGCTATCTTGTGCCATGATATTATCAGTGTTCCTGCAAAGCAAAAAACAAAACCAAACAACAACAAACAAACAACAATAAACAACAACAAACAAAAATAAACAACAAAAACAAAACAAACAAAACGAACCACAAGCAAAATCATACACATTCCCCAGTTTTGGCACGAGATAGTGGACCAAATAAATCTGAATTTAAATATTCCCTAGGCCTTTTTGTGGGTTTTAATCATGTAAGTTTGAAATGCATGTAATGCATCATTTTTCACCATATTAGGCCTGTCTGGCCATTATAATATAATATATATTATAATGTAATTATAATATAAATTACATTATATTAAAAATAATATTAATTAAAGAGCCCCTATTATGGGATACACGTTTTAAAACATCCTTTTGTGTGTATGTGTGTATAAGTACATGCTAACGATATTCAAAAAGCACATACCTCAAAGAAAACGATGACGCGAGTTATCGTCTCCAACGTTCAAGGACTACAAAAAACGCTCGGATTGTAGGCAACAGTTTACTTCCTGGGATTGGTGACGTAGACAAGACCAACATTATCATGATTCCACCCCCTCTGCTGCGCTTGGCTACGCCCTCAAAACTGGGGGTGGAGGGCGCGAGAACGCTGAAGGGAACGGAAGTGGCGTAGCAGAGGTCGACTGGAGTTAGAGTGTGTATACAAACTGTTGTTGCATAATTAAAGATGTCTAGACGCTGTTTCTTTAGATGTGAGGGCAAAATGTCCCTTTATGGCCTTCCTAAGGCAGAGGACATCAGGATGCAGTGGATAAAATTCATGTTTAATACGGTTCCGGCACAATACAGTCAAAAGCTGTTCATATGTTTACGGCATTTTTCCCATGACTGCTTCGTGAACCGTAACGAATTTGAATCTGGTTTTTCGCAACGTCTTCTCCTGAAAGATGGATCAATTCCTACTTTGTTTGGATTACCCTGCACTTCTGGATCACAGGCTGTAAGTATCCATGTCTTTTGTTTACCACTTACGTTACCGGAGCTTAACTTACGTGCGTGTGGAGCGAGCGTGCAAGCTATTTATTGTATTGTAATATTGTATTTCATAAGCCACGTACCATATTTACCCACACGTATGTTGAATTATGTAGACTATCGGTTTTAACATGTTGTAATTCGTTTTTAAATGTTGATTTAGACGTGTTTACAAACTTGCTACCAGCTAAACTGTTAGCTTTACAGCTGTAGCAGCCGATCCTGTTCCCCTCGGAATGTCTGTTCCCCTTGTCGTTTTTTGTACACCCAGCTGTTTTTTCTTAATATTTATTTTATAGTTTTAATTGTTGTAAGCTGTATTAGGTTGTACAAACTCTGTAAATATGCTATACCATACAAAAAAAAAAAACACGCAGATTTTCTTGGGTACCTGCGCCTGCGCTGTCAGTAGAAACGCTTTATCGACTGGAAGGGGGAACAGACATTCCGAGGGGAACAGGGTCGGCTGCTACACCCGGTAAAGTCAAACTCTTAAGTAGAGATGATATATTTTACTGTTGTATTTACTTAAAGCTGTAGCTATTTTAGATTTTGAAACAAAGTAAACACGTCCTGTGTGTTACTCTAATGGGGCATTTAATATGTAATGCGTGAACGTCTGGGTGCGTTATAGTCTAACGATAGTCGTTGTCCTCTATTGTTATGTCCTTTTGGCTGATTATATGTTTGTTTTATTTTCTAGTTTCCAGAGTACATCGCAGCATGTACCCTACACTGTAGAAAGGAAACATGTAGAATGCCAAACTGATCCTCCACATGCAACATCAGTGGGCACACAGTATGATCAGTCAAAAAAACAGAAATCAGTCAGCACACAATTGTCCTTTGGTAAACTAAGGGACTGGCATATGAGGAGCAATAACACGGTCTCACACCCATGGCGTCAATATTTGACGACACTTGACCATGCGTCAATATGTTGACGCGGAGGGTATACCTTTCGCGTCATTTTTTGACGAACTGGGGACTTCAATACTATTAGGTACGCGAAATTAAACAGTTGTCGCCTGGCATTGGGGTTAGGGAAAGGTTTGGGTAGGGATGTCATTATGTAAATCTAACCCTAAACCGACGCGAAAATGGTAGAAAATGGTAAGAAAATAGGAAAGAGAATGCAACGGACTTAATAGTATTGAAGTCCCCAGTTCGTCAAAAAATGACGCGAAAGGTATACCCTCCGCGTCAACATATTGACGCATGGTCAAGTGTCGTCAAATATTGACGCCATGGGGTGAGACTGGGTTGGGAGCAAAGGTATGTAACATATTTGAGGTATATAGCTAACAATACCACTACCAAAAATGTAAACTTAAATGTATGATTTTCCTTTCTCTCAGAAGGAAAATCAATTTATTAATTTTATTGCTAAAGCATTAATGGGTAAATTACCCCTCTATATTTCAAATTTGCTAATTTACCAGAATAGTGTTTACAGGACAAGGTCGTCAAAGAAAATACTATTAATTACTCAATTAACAAAAACAGCTATTGGTAAAAATGCTTTTTCAACATATGCACCAAATGTCTGGAATGAACTCCAAAATACTTTAAATCTAGTATCACTTCAATCAAATGATTCTTTTAAAAACCTTTTAAAGTCAACTCTGACTGAACAATGCAACTGTTTTTAATTGAGTATCTTATACAATTATTTTACAATGTATAGTGTATAGAGATTTGTGCTGTATCATGTAATTTATGTTTTGTCTGTTATGTATTGTAACTTGGCCGCCATTCTTGGCCAGGACTCCCTGGAAGAAGAGTTACTGTAACTCAATAGGACCTTACCTGGTTAAAGAAAGGTTAAATCAAATAAAAAATAACTGATGATAAAAAGTTTTTTTTCTCTGCATTATCGTAGGATCCCAGGCAGCAGTGTTGTGTCACAGTGTTTCCACTGAAACAACATCAGCGTACGCAGATTTCCCATTCGGATTACAATCTCCAATCTCTTCAACACCTATGAAGACCTCTGCTTTTAATCCAAAGAAAAGACGTCGCATAGAGTTGGAGGAGGAAGATACTGAGAGCGAAACACTATGTGAACCTCACGACACCACATATAACCCAGAAGACACAGTTGTTACTGAAGAATCAGAACTGTCGTAAGTTCAATATATACAGTATGTTATAATGTAATTTTGAAAATCATAATGTACATTTATTTAAAATTGTGTTATTTTACTCATCTTTTAGATTTGCGCAAAGTTCCTCATACAATGAAAAAAAATACGTTGTATTTGAAAGCTGCCTCCGAGACTTGTTCGACATCTGTCCACTTTGCCGGAGGAAGTGTGATGTTCGTCAACGGCAACAGGGAACTTTTGTGGCATTCAGTCAACTTTGCTCAAACTGCAGTTACAACAAACAGTGGAATAGCCAGCCCATTGTTGGAAGTACACCTACAGGAAATCTTCTTCTGTCTGCTGCAACGTATTTCACTGGTAATTCATTCATCCAGATAGAAAAGGTATTTATATAACTATTCATACCACATTACATAGGAAATTATATGTTTGTATTAGTAGATATCAAAATATTTAAAATTAATAATAATAATAATAATAATAGTTTTATGTTTAATGTAATACTTTCATATTTTTGTATTTGCAGGTTTTCCGTGCCATGAATCTCCAAGTTTTTCAATATGACACATTCAGGAGACATGCAAGGAATTTGTTGGAACCGGCTATTGTCCACAAGTGGAAAACAGACCAAGCGAATATGCTTTTGGAGTTGCAGAAGAAGAATAAAATTGCAATTGCTGGAGATATGAGAGCAGACTCACCAGGTGAGACCAGAATTTCATAAATTGCCTCAACAAAACATTTTCAAGCATACTACTTAGATATTTATGTTTTTCAATGTTCCCATCTTTGTTCTTTTTCTATAGGACACTCAGCAAAGTATGGTAGCTACACTCTACTCGACTTGAACACCAACACCATAATCGACCTTCAGCTTGTCCAGGTGTGTTATATATTCTTTTAAAAACTTTGTCTATATGTGAAGATTTTTTGTCATATCTTGAAAAATTGTATACTCCTTAGAGCAATGAAGTTGGAGGAAGCTATCACATGGAGAAGGAGGGCCTGAAGCGTTCCCTAGATCTTCTGGATTCAAATGGTCTGATGGTGGACTACATTGTGACTGACCGACATCCACAAATCCAAAAGTTTTTGAGAGAACGCAGCATTACACAATACTATGATGTGTGGCATTTTGAAAAAGGTAAACATTTATTTTTGGTGTGTTTATAAACAAGTCTATATTACTGACACAATTCTTTGCGTCAAACAATACTTTAGAAAAGTTTAACATAGCTTTTGATTTCTTAACAACTTTATTTTTATCAGGTTTGTCAAAGAGACTAGCCCTTCTGGCAGAACAAAAGGCCTGCGAGGTTTTAAAGAAATGGTTGCGCAGTATTAGAAATCATGTTTATGGGTGCGCAACGTCTTCAACTTCTGGACCTGAGAAGGTGGCCAAGTGGAACTCCTTGATAAACCATCTTCAAAATGTGCATGTCCATGACGACCCTACATTTTCCAAATGTGAACATCCGGACCAAGAGTCTACAAATTCAACGAAATGGTTAACACCAGGTATGTTTTTGTCTTTATTTAGTAAATACTTGTCTAATTAGTCTAATACATAAAAAAAAATCACTAATTCACTAAAACGCATCCAGCTGGAAGATCTGTGTGGTAATAATATTCTGTTTGTTTACTGTATAGTTTGATCGGTGAGATAATCAAAATTATTCTTTCTGTTGTTACCCAAGGGTCAATGGTTCTACATAAAGTAGAAAAAATCTTAGTCAATAAGAGAGTCCTCAGGGATGTCGGGAAGCTAAGCCATCACCATAAAACATCATCAGTGGAGGCCTTCCATAGCCTGATTCTTCGATTTGCACCCAAAAATGTGGTCTTCCCATTTATTGGAATGCTGTGCAGGTATTTAAAGTATTCTATTAATTGTGTGAAATAAACTAGTATTTACATTTACAATAAATGTATTGCTTGTTATGTTTTTACAGATTGTACCTTGCAACCATGCATTATAATGAAAATGCAGACCGTGAGCAAGCTGTAACCAAAGCAGGAGAGGCAAAGTTCAAGGTTGTGTTCCCAAAATCTAAGAGAGGGGAATGCGTCGCAAGGCCAGTAAAAACACAAGCGACATACTGTAAGCAGTAACATTTTTATTTCAAATATATTAATTAAATAAATGTACAAACTGTATGAAGCTGTAAAATAAATGATCAAAACAAAAAATTTACTGTCATATCTTTACAGTTTATGTGGATGACCTGATCAGGCTTGTGTTTGACGAGGTGCTTGAGGACCCAGCTCCATTTGTTGAAAAGCTGAAGGAAATCCCGATTCCATTGGACCTGGCATCACAATTCGAGAGGCCTTCTAAGGAGGACGTGATTGCACGCCATCTCACGCGCTTCAGTTTAGGGGTGGTCGGAAGCCGACATACCGACCATCCTGATCGGGAAACTCCAAGCGGATCCTAAGAACAACACACGATGGGATGACAACTCTATTGTGTCGTCCTAGATAGCCCCAACACCAGCTGACAAAGCTTCGATACGCTGTGTATCTGTAACCTCTGTAAGCATTAAAATGGACAATTATTCAGAGGAGAACAATATAGGATATAGTATAGTATATTATAATTACTAAAGCATGTTTATTTGAATATTTTTACAATTTTAATATATTGCAATAAAAAACTTTTGGCTGAGTCATATGTTTTTTTCAAGTTACATCTTTTGGGTACTTTGTTACTATAATGCTACTTTAGTGTTATTAGTTAAAAATGTAGTAAAAGTTGTGAACACTTACTCCTCTAGTGTTCTGCGCCTCAAAGGCCCATAGTCGGTACTATAAATGTTGTGGATGTGTCACGGCTAGGGGCTGGCTGCTAAACCTAAAGCCACGCCCCTTCTCAATTTCCACCTCGAGGAGGTCCCCAAAGCCACACCCAATGACCAAACAACACGAGAACAGGTAAGTATTAAAACAAACTTTATTTAAATATTTAAAATAACTGGGGGAAATGGGGAAAGGGGCAATTAAAACTAACTCCTCTCTGCCTTCCAGACAGGCCACAGCACGGGAGAGGGGCAGAAAGGGGGAAGAGCGACGGGGGCTCCAGGGGCTGGTGACCCAAGTGTAGGGGGGAGGGGACGGGGGAACACAGGCTCCTGCCAATCCCACTATCCGTGGCGCCCTCCTCTTCTCTCCTGGAGGCAAAAGACAAGCAGTATGAATTTTGGGGTTGTATCTCTCTCTCTCTACTGTGATACCTGCGCCACGTCGGGCCGATACTCCTCTGCTCACTCCACTGGGTGTTTCTCTCCACAGGGTTTGACTGGGACGTGAAGACTCGTTCAACCTGGGCTAGGGTCGCCTTCGCCTGTTGGCTTGCTGGTAACTCGTGGTAAGTATGGTCTTCCTTCCACCGGTCACTCTCCTGACCTTCGCTCTCGCCTTGTCTCTCTCCTCACAGGCCACTTGGACACAAGGACACAGTTAGTGCAGCTTAATTACTCCTCACCTCTCGGCAGTTTACAGCTCAGGCGTGTGTGTCTGCCCACAGTTCGTTCTACTGACGTTCACTCTTGGTCTCTCTTCCTTTACAGGCAGCTTGGATATAATAACACAGTAAGTGCAACTTGGGTACTTCTCACCTCTCTGCTGTTTACAGCTCAGGCGCGTGTGACTGTCCACAGTTCGTTCTACTGACGTTCACTCTTGTTCTCTCTTCCTTTACAGGCAGCTTGGATACAATAACACAGTTAGTGCAACTTGGTACTTCTCACCTCTCTGCTGATTACAGCTCAGGCGTGTGTGACTGTCCACAGTTCGTTCTACTGACGTTCACTCTTGGTCTCTCTTCCTTTACAGGCAGCTTGGATATAATAACACAGTTAGTGCAACTTGGGTACTTCTCACCTCTCTGCTGTTTACAGCTCAGGCGTGTGTGACTGTCCACAGTTCGTTCTACTGATGTTCACTCTTGTTCTCTCTTCCTTTACAGGCAGCTTGGATACAATAACACAGTTAGTGCAACTTGGTACTTCTCACCTCTCTGCTGTTTACAGCTCAGGCGTGTGTGACTGTCCACAGTTCGTTCTACTGATGTTCACTCTTGTTCTCTCTTCCTTTACAGGCAGCTTGGGTACAATAACACAGTTAGTGCAACTTGGTACTTCTCACCTCTCTGCTGTTTACAGCTCAGGGTAGCGCAGCTTTTCCTCAGCTCGCTATACAGTGTTTTGGTCGACAATGCTCAGGGCGGCTTACGACAACTGGCCTGCACAGAAAGCAAACGGCGACGATCTTCCTAAGGGGGCGCCGGGGGCACAAACCCTCTCGGCGGATCCGCTGGTCAGCAGGGGGGGCGAATCGTCACACCGTCTCACCGGGCCGAGCGCTGCCCTGTCCTCAATGCCCGTAGGCCGATCGAATACCAGACAGGGGCGCCCCTTCGTAGAGACCACGGGCGGCGGAACTCCTTCGCCCTTCACTCTGCCACAGATAGAACACACAGGTAAAGTAGCAACGTACAGGTACGTGTTCGTACTCACACACACACACTGCCAGCTTCCAGGTTTTCACCGCCGCACTCTGCAACTGCCAACACACCGACGGGGCAACTTCCACGGCCCACACCGTCACTGTTCACTTAAATCGCACACAGCATACAATAGTTAGTGTTCACACAGCCGTCAGCCTCTCCGTCTTTTCCTCAGTGGAGGGAATGATGCGGGGTACGTCTGACAAGACACACAGCACTTGCACAGCAACCCACAGCAAATACACAGCACCACTTCAACGTGAAAGGTTTTCAAAGGACATAAACTCACCCACCACTCTACAGGTGCACACACACGACGCCCAGCGTCTTCCACTTCGCTAAGGGCCGATGGGGGCGATGACACTACGGCCGGAGCTTTTAGGTCTGCTGCTATGGCGATGTAATCCACTTATCCCTGCGGCTCGCCCACCACGCTCGATCGGGGGTAGGGCCGCTTTTCCTCTTCCTAGAGCGTTCAATGACACACAAGTTGGCAGCTATGGTTTCAGATCAAATCTCGGGCCGATACTCACAGCAATCTCCTTGGTAAACAGTTTACAACCAGATTCGTTTCCTTAATCCTTGGTTACTCCAAACGTGTCACATTTACCGTTGTCTTCTTCTACCCACAGGGTTTCTGCTTACGGTAACATCCACTGAGAACTATGAGAGGGAAAGAGAGAAAGTGCAACCAACTGCCAAACGTAACGGACGAGCACAGCTCCGTACTTCAACTCAACACTAACGCACCCAAACTGTGGTTTACACTGTCCTAAAATACTCCTCTGTGTGCTGTAATCCTCCAATCAACCGGCGATTTCCTTAAACGCCCACAGCTGCGCTCCATTTCGCTGATTACAGCCCTTGCGATGCTACCGGATGTCCGGTGTTTCCTCTTCCCGGTCTGGGCGGAAACATCCGGGCGGAACCAAAGTTTCCCGACTTTCGGTTCCGCCCAAAAGATCGTCACCTTGTGACATCCTCCCCCGCCAATGCATTCTAGTCCCTAGAATGCCTCGGGGTTGTCCACTCACCGTAGCGGGCAGGGGGGCGGCCTCGGTTCTCCCGTTGGGAGCGTCTCACGGGTGAATCAGGTTCAGCTGGTTCGTGTGCCGGCTCTGGTTGTCCCGGGGGTTCGGCTGGCTCGGGTGCTAACTCTCGCTGCCTCTGGGCGGCCGGGGGTTCAGCTGGCTCAGGTGCTAACTCTCGCCCTCTCGGGGCAGCCGGGGGCAACGCCAACACGGGTCGGCCTGGTACCACAGCCCATCCTCCCGTCCAGGGGGCCGCCGGCACCGGCTCCACCACCCTTTCCTCTGCTGCTTCGGGATAGTTGGGGCAGGGGCGAATCATGTTCCGGTGTACCACCCGCTCAGGGCCGGCCTTTCCTTCCGGCCGGATGGTATACACCGGCTGTCCCGGTCTCTGCTGCCTACAAACCACATACGGGATGGTCTCCCAGCGGTCGCTTAATTTTCCCTTGCCTTGGCGCCTGTTGTCCCTCGCCAAGACCCTCTCTCCAGGTAGCAGGGGGGCGTCCCGGGCCGTCCGGTCGTACAACCGCTTGTTCTTCTCCCCTGTGGTCTGTATTCTCTCAGATACCTGTTCATAGGCAAAGTGTAGCCGCTGGTGATGGCGTCCCACCCACTCGGTCACGCTCACTTCCTCCTGGCCGGCTGCCACTCCTAAGACCAGGTCCGTGGGCATCCGCACATGTCTGCCGAACATCAGGTAAGTAGGGGCATACCCCGTCGTACTATGTACACTATTATTATAAGCCTGTAGTAGATTCGGTAAAGCACTCACCCAGTTGCTCTGCTGCCGTTGATCCAGGGTCCCCAGTAACCCCAACAGGGTCTGATTGAACCTCTCACAGCTGCCATTTCCCTGGGGATGGTACGACGTCGTATGGGTCTTAGTACACCCATACAACTGGCATAATTCTCGTATCACCTTTGACTCGAAGTTGGCCCCTTGATCCGAGTGCAGAAACTCCGGGCATCCAAATGTCTGAAAGACGTTCCTCCAGAGGGCCGTCGCGGTGGTATTAGCTGTCTGGTCGAGGGTGGGGACTGCCCATGCGTATTTGGTGAATAGGTCAGTAATTACTAAGATGTTTTGGTAGCGGTCTTGCGGCCGGCCCAGGGTCAGGAAGTCCATGGCCATAATGTGGAGAGGGGCTTTAGCCTGGATGGGCACCATCGGCGCTCGAGCCTCTCGCCGAGATTTGAACAACATACACCTGGGACACGCCTGGATCAAGCTACGAACCGTGGCTTCCAGCCCTGGCCAATAGAAAAATCTGCGCAGCAGTGATATGGTCCTCTCTTGTCCTTGATGCCCCAGCTGATCATGGTAGGCCGAGACTAATGCTGTCGTCTGATCGGCGGGCACCACAATCTGGCGCACCTCCTCGCCCAGTTTCGGGTCACTGACCTTTCTGCACAGCACTCCTTCCTGTAGTTCTAGCTTGTCCCACTGCCCCAGCAGTTTTCTCCCCGTCTCCGTCTGGGCTATTCTTTCTGGCGACGTCGGTCGTCGCCTCTGCTCCACCCACGTCTTCACCTGACACACATCCTGATCCCGGGCTTGCCTCTCCATCCATCGACGGGGGTCCCACCCCCAGTTCCCGGGGACGGCCTCTTGTTGTCCTCCTGGGGCATCCACGGCCCCTATCATGTAATCCTCCCTCGGGCTGTCCTCCTCTTCTCTTCCCCGGCACCCGGGGTCGTCCATCTCCGGCAGCCTCGAAAGGACATCAGCGTTCGTGTGCTCGCGCCCCGGTCGGTACTGTAAGTGGTAGTCGAAGTTGGCCAGCTGGGCTACCCACCGCTGCTCTACGGCCCCCAACTTCGCCGTCTGCAAATGCACTAGAGGGTTATTATCCGTGATTACCGTTACCTTGGCGCCCCAAAGGTAGTCTTTAAACTTCTCACTTAGGGCCCACTTCAAGGCCAGCAACTCCAGTTTAAATGAGCTGTAATTTGCATCGTTCCTCTCCGCTGGATGGAGGCTCCGGCTTGCATAGGCGATCACCCGCTCCCTTCCTTCGTGCCGTTGGGCCAATACGGCTCCCAGCCCCAGGTTGCTTGCGTCTGTGTACAGAACAAAGGGTTTAGTAAAGTCCGCGTATGCCAAAATGGGTGCCTGTAACAGTTCCTGTTTGAGTCTCTGGAACGCAGCCTCACAAGGGTCATCCCAGTGAATTGAGGGTGACCCACGTCCCCGATTTCGCCCTGTACCAACCAACAGCTGGTTAAGAGGTTTAGCAATCTTGGAAAAGTCTTTGATGAATCGTCTGTAATACCCCACAAATCCCAGAAATGATCGTACCTGCCTCACGGTTTTGGGTGCACTCCAGTCCTCCACTACAGAGACTTTTCCGGGGTCCACAGACACCCCTGCGGCACTGACCACGTGACCCAGGAAATGAACTTCTCGCCTCAGCAGATGGCATTTATCAGGTTGCAGCTTTAGCCCGTACCTTTCCATGGCCTGGAAGACCTCTTCGAGGTGCTGGAGGTGGGAATCGAAATCTGGGGAATACACAATCACGTCATCCAAGTATACTAAAACTGACTTCATCAACTGACCTCCAAGGCAGCGCTGCATCAGTCGCTGGAACGTGGCCGGAGCGTTACAAAGCCCGAAGGGCATCCGTTCCCACTCAAATAATCCAAACGGGGTCGTGAAGGCGGTCTTCTCTCGATCTGCCTTGGCCACCTGCACCTGCCAATACCCGTTGGCCAGATCCAGGGTGGAATACCATGCGGACTGTGTAAGGCTGGCAAGGGAGTCTTCGATCCGTGGTAGGGGGAAAGCGTCTTTCTTGGTTACTAGGTTGAGCTTACGATAGTCCACACAGAACCTCCAGGCCCCTGACTTCTTCTGAACAAGCACGATGGGGGCCGCCCACGGGCTACTGCTCTCCCGAACAATGCCCCGCTCCAACAGGCCCTGCAAGAGTGTGCGTACCTCGGTGTATAGGGTAGGTGGGATTGGCCGATATCTCTCTCTGCTCGGCCCAGCGTCCCCAGTCGGGATATGATGTTCCACCACTCTGGTGCACCCATAGTCTTCCTCATGACTTGCAAACACATGTTGCCATTTCCGAAGAAGCGCCTGGAGCTTCTGTGTCTGTGCTGGTTCCAACTCCTTCCCTTGTAGTGACTCACCCTCAAGATGTTTCGGCACCTCACTCTTCCTGTCGTTCCTGGGGGCATCCATCTGTGTCAGGGCCACCTGACGGAAACTGACGTCCCTCTCCTCTCTCACCTGATGGGGCGCGACCGCCGTTAGTCGGGCCAGTCGTTGGTGTCGATGTAAGTGGACCGCATAAGGGTGTTCATTTCGTACTTTCACGGGGACTCTTCCCCGGCGGACCGCCACTAGGCCCCGTGCTACTTCCACTTGAGGACAGTCTGCATGCGGCTCGACCAATACCCACTCCTCAGGGTCGACTTCTCGAGGGGGCACTCTCGCCCACACAATGGCCTCACTTCTAGGGGGAATAGACAAGGCAAAACGACACATCACTCTTCCTACCTCTTCTCGGTCTCTACGGACCTGGGCCATCTGAACTCGCCGACAGTCGGCAACTACACGCTCCCATTTGGGCCTCTCTGCAGGTGAGATCCTGGGGCCAGGCCTAGCCTGAAATAACTCTTCCCAGCATTCCGAGAGGACATTCATGCCCAGCAGGGCTCGATGGGCACCCAAACACCTGTCTTCGACAATGATCACACCTTTCTGGGGGACTAATACCCCGTGGACTTCTAAGTCCGTCAGTCGGTAACCGACGTAAGGGATCTCCAGGCCATTGGCGCCCCGCAATGTCAGCCAGGGGGCCTCTGCTCCTTGTGTTCCTTTCTTCCCAAATATTTCTTGTGAAAGGCTTTCTGCAAACAACGTTACCTGAGAGCCCGTATCTACCAGGCATTGTACTGTCTTGCCACACACTTTTACCTCCGCTACTGGGCTATGCCCAATCATCTGGTGCCTGGGATTGTTTCTTCTGGGGTCTTCCCGAGGGTTCCCGGCCACACGACCCACTGTGGCCGGCCGATCTAAAAACCCCCTTCCGATGCCCTACGAGGCCCACACTGGCGACTGATATGTCCTGGTTTTCCACAGCGATTGCAAATAGGCCGCCCTTGGTCATCCCATTCGAAGCGGGGCCGGTTAAAGCGGTCTGGACGTCTGGGCGGCTCTCGGCCTCGCTCCGAGTATGTTCGTTCTCGGGGGGCCGGCCTTGGTTCCTCCCGCGCCCTTCCTTGGCGCAACTCTCCCAAAAGAGCTTTAGACAGCTCCGATATCTGTTCCTGTACGTCCTTCAACAATTCTGCCTTCAGGGCCTGTTTCCAGTCTACCCGCTCAGGTGGTGTGGGTGCCAATTCGCTTACCGCCGCGCATACTGGAGCCTCGCTGACCTCGACCTCATCACCTTCCAAAGCCAATGCCTCTTTCCTAAGGTCTTCGAAGGTGAGCCCGGGGTCCCTCCGAAACTGGACCCGCAGGCTCTGTCTCACAGGGCCCTCCTTCATCCCCAGGAGAAACTGGTCACGTAACAGGTTCTCCCCGTCTCCCAGCCCATGATCGCGTCGGGCCTGTAATCGGGTGAACTGCTCCCGTAGTCTCAGGGCAAAGGCTCTAATGGTTTGTCGGGGGCCTTGCTTAAAGTTAAAAAATTGGGATCGGAGGACAGCTACAGGGGTGTGATCACCATATTGCTCGGTGAGAAACTGGAATACGGTCTGGGCGGTGGCTCTAACTGCCTCAGGGGCGGCTTGCACTTCTCGCCGGGCTTCTCCCTCTAGGGAGTTTAACACAAACTGGAGCCGCTGGGCGGCGCTGAGGCCCTGCAGGTCGGCCAAATATTCTAGTTGGGCCCTCCACTCTGTCAGTCGAACCTCTGACTCTGCTCCTCCATACTTCTGCATCCATGGGCTACCCATGATGATGGACGTGGCACGGGGTGGGGCTGCGGGCCCCGCGTTGTCGGTCATTGGGCGAACCTGGTTACTCAACTCGAGGTGGAACCCTGCCGACTACGCCAAAATCTGTCACGGCTAGGGGCTGGCTGCTAAACCTAAAGCCACGCCCCTTCTCAATTTCCACCTCGAGGAGGTCCCCAAAGCCACACCCAATGACCAAACAACACGAGAACAGGTAAGTATTAAAACAAACTTTATTTAAATATTTAAAATAACTGGGGGAAATGGGGAAAGGGGCAATTAAAACTAACTCCTCTCTGCCTTCCAGACAGGCCACAGCACGGGAGAGGGGCAGAAAGGGGGAAGAGCGACGGGGGCTCCAGGGGCTGGTGACCCAAGTGTAGGGGGGAGGGGACGGGGGAACACAGGCTCCTGCCAATCCCACTATCCGTGGCGCCCTCCTCTTCTCTCCTGGAGGCAAAAGACAAGCAGTATGAATTTTGGGGTTGTATCTCTCTCTCTCTACTGTGATACCTGCGCCACGTCGGGCCGATACTCCTCTGCTCACTCCACTGGGTGTTTCTCTCCACAGGGTTTGACTGGGACGTGAAGACTCGTTCAACCTGGGCTAGGGTCGCCTTCGCCTGTTGGCTTGCTGGTAACTCGTGGTAAGTATGGTCTTCCTTCCACCGGTCACTCTCCTGACCTTCGCTCTCGCCTTGTCTCTCTCCTCACAGGCCACTTGGACACAAGGACACAGTTAGTGCAGCTTAATTACTCCTCACCTCTCGGCAGTTTACAGCTCAGGCGTGTGTGTCTGCCCACAGTTCGTTCTACTGACGTTCACTCTTGGTCTCTCTTCCTTTACAGGCAGCTTGGATATAATAACACAGTAAGTGCAACTTGGGTACTTCTCACCTCTCTGCTGTTTACAGCTCAGGCGCGTGTGACTGTCCACAGTTCGTTCTACTGACGTTCACTCTTGTTCTCTCTTCCTTTACAGGCAGCTTGGATACAATAACACAGTTAGTGCAACTTGGTACTTCTCACCTCTCTGCTGATTACAGCTCAGGCGTGTGTGACTGTCCACAGTTCGTTCTACTGACGTTCACTCTTGGTCTCTCTTCCTTTACAGGCAGCTTGGATATAATAACACAGTTAGTGCAACTTGGGTACTTCTCACCTCTCTGCTGTTTACAGCTCAGGCGTGTGTGACTGTCCACAGTTCGTTCTACTGATGTTCACTCTTGTTCTCTCTTCCTTTACAGGCAGCTTGGATACAATAACACAGTTAGTGCAACTTGGTACTTCTCACCTCTCTGCTGTTTACAGCTCAGGCGTGTGTGACTGTCCACAGTTCGTTCTACTGATGTTCACTCTTGTTCTCTCTTCCTTTACAGGCAGCTTGGGTACAATAACACAGTTAGTGCAACTTGGTACTTCTCACCTCTCTGCTGTTTACAGCTCAGGGTAGCGCAGCTTTTCCTCAGCTCGCTATACAGTGTTTTGGTCGACAATGCTCAGGGCGGCTTACGACAACTGGCCTGCACAGAAAGCAAACGGCGACGATCTTCCTAAGGGGGCGCCGGGGGCACAAACCCTCTCGGCGGATCCGCTGGTCAGCAGGGGGGCGAATCGTCACACTGTCTCACCGGGCCGAGCGCTGCCCTGTCCTCAATGCCCGTAGGCCGATCGAATACCAGACAGGGGCGCCCCTTCGTAGAGACCACGGGCGGCGGAACTCCTTCGCCCTTCACTCTGCCACAGATAGAACACACAGGTAAAGTAGCAACGTACAGGTACGTGTTCGTACTCACACACACACACTGCCAGCTTCCAGGTTTTCACCGCCGCACTCTGCAACTGCCAACACACCGACGGGGCAACTTCCACGGCCCACACCGTCACTGTTCACTTAAATCGCACACAGCATACAATAGTTAGTGTTCACACAGCCGTCAGCCTCTCCGTCTTTTCCTCAGTGGAGGGAATGATGCGGGGTACGTCTGACAAGACACACAGCACTTGCACAGCAACCCACAGCAAATACACAGCACCACTTCAACGTGAAAGGTTTTCAAAGGACATAAACTCACCCACCACTCTACAGGTGCACACACACGACGCCCAGCGTCTTCCACTTCGCTAAGGGCCGATGGGGGCGATGACACTACGGCCGGAGCTTTTAGGTCTGCTGCTATGGCGATGTAATCCACTTATCCCTGCGGCTCGCCCACCACGCTCGATCGGGGGTAGGGCCGCTTTTCCTCTTCCTAGAGCGTTCAATGACACACAAGTTGGCAGCTATGGTTTCAGATCAAATCTCGGGCCGATACTCACAGCAATCTCCTTGGTAAACAGTTTACAACCAGATTCGTTTCCTTAATCCTTGGTTACTCCAAACGTGTCACATTTACCGTTGTCTTCTTCTACCCACAGGGTTTCTGCTTACGGTAACATCCACTGAGAACTATGAGAGGGAAAGAGAGAAAGTGCAACCAACTGCCAAACGTAACGGACGAGCACAGCTCCGTACTTCAACTCAACACTAACGCACCCAAACTGTGGTTTACACTGTCCTAAAATACTCCTCTGTGTGCTGTAATCCTCCAATCAACCGGCGATTTCCTTAAACGCCCACAGCTGCGCTCCATTTCGCTGATTACAGCCCTTGCGATGCTACCGGATGTCCGGTGTTTCCTCTTCCCGGTCTGGGCGGAAACATCCGGGCGGAACCAAAGTTTCCCGACTTTCGGTTCCGCCCAAAAGATCGTCACCTTGTGACAGATGTTCTGCAGTGTGTAGGGATTAAGACAGTTTGGTTCAAAACCTGGATGATGAATCATGCAGGTAGGAGGTTCTGGAACCTGTTGCATTCTCCTTACAACCTAATAAGTAAATATATAGCACTTATATGTAAGCAGTGTTTTATAATAAACGTTATTACAGTAAAATAATGTAGAACTAACAAATTAAGTCATTTAAATTCATATATTACTATATGCCACATATGTGTTTCCATATAGACCAATTCAAATGATGTAAAAAACATTGGCTAGAATCACTTCCTGTTACAGTTTGTGACAATTATGTTTTTATTTCACATATATTATCTTTAAGATGTTTGTTTAACTTCAGTTAATTCAGGTTTATATGTTCTGTTGAAATGGTCTCTATAGTTTGCAAAGTAATGTAATACGTTATAATTACCTTTGGAATCTCTTTGCAACACAAGTTTTCAGCCTCGTTTGGCATTCTGGCACAGTTGCCACACAAACACCTAAACAAGTTAAATGCAAACTCGAGTTTATTGACGGACATCGTTTTAAACGTGATAATTTGACGTTGCAGTTACTGTACAATACATCCTTATTGTTAGGCGGCTGAGGGAATAAAAAATTACCATTGAGAAACGTTCTGCAAAAGTCTTGCTTGCGGAGGTGTTGCTGTAACGGCCGTCTGCTCGTCTGAACTCTCTGGATCGGACTCGGGCTCGAACTGGTAAGGCAGTACAATCGCCATTGTTTCTGCAATCTGCATGTAGCTGTTCACGTACGTTCGTGCTCTCTTTAGGACCGGGAAACCTACGCGAAGTCAGGGGCGTATCCTTTCGAACATACGCCGAACCCAGTTGACCAATAACAGTTGAGTAGGCCATCTGACCAATCAGAGTACACTAGACATTTTTGGAGGCGGAGACAGGAACTGAATCCGACCGTTTCAGAAAGAGGGCAAAATTGGTGAGGTATGTAGGCAGTTTATAAAAATAATATTGCATTAATTAATTGTTTTAATCAAAAATATTTACTATGGGAGACCTATTTATACAGTAAGGTGCCCATTTAGGGGCATAATAGGTACACTTTAAAATAAATGTTATAACTGGTCTCAAGGGCTTCTAGAATGATGGTACTTTTGCAAAATTGAGAGCACATTTCTGTGAATTGACCCTGCAGTAGCAGCTGCATTAACAGGTTTACTAACAGCAACAACTCTTTGTTGTTTTTAGGATGCAATGCACCGCAGCACATACTGGGTACAGAGCTTAACTCATTGCTCAGCTGGGGTTTTTTGTGACCCTCTGGAATTGGGCACAATTTCCTCATGTTTTTAGCTGAGGTCTCATTAAGTCTTATTTAGATGTTATTCTATTTGAATATGAAAAGTAATCAATGAATAGGACGTAAGGCACAAATTTTGTTATAGATTTTAAAGTCATAAACTTTTAGCCTGAAGACATACAGAAGTCCAAAAACACTTTTACTAGCTCCCACTGATTCACTTTAAACAGGAATTCTATATTCCTGCTGTGATGTCAGGACTCAGCTATAAGCTCTATTTTTATGACTTTCACAATCTTTAGACAATTAGACAACAAATTGCTCTTTAACAATTACCACAATCTCATAGAGAAACAAAGACTCAGCTTCAACAATCTCTAGACAACTGGACTAAATTGTTTATTTGACAATTCCCATAATCTCATAAAGAAAGGACTAAGCCTAGAACTTTTAACACCGCTGTACTGTATATCATGTTAATCATTGCCTTAAATCACTTTGATTGATTCACAGAAAATAATGATGTATTTTATTTGTTACAACCAAGCTAAAATATTTCCCTTGAAACAAGGAGAAACAGCAGATCTTTTCTGAGAGGGTCTCAGTGGTGAAACTTTCTCAGTGAGATAAGATCACACAGGTGTTTTATTGACCATTTTAGCAGTTTCATCATTATTTTGCTGTGCATCAGTCAAAGCTTTAGCTCAATTTACCTTATTTACACAATGAGAAATCCTGCATTAATTAAGGAATTGTAACAAAACTTCCTGGTTCCATTCTATCTACACTTATCCAGTTCTGAGTGTTCTTTAACAAAATCACTCCTAATCATTCCATATCAATCGATTTGTTACAAATCTCTATCTCCCTACTTGCTTAATATCCAACTTTTAGTTCCACTCTGCATGCACTGAACCTCTAACCCCAACAATGCTGCCTTCAATCATTTATACACTTCCATCTCTCCTTCATTCTCCATAATTACAATTATCTCCTTAACTCATCGTGTATAGTATGTAAACTGTATAGTTTACTGCATTTACTGATCCTATAAAGATTAATACAAACATTTGCTCTTGTCATATCAATCATGTAAACCAGAAATTCACTTCTCATATGCAAACACCTTAACTTACACTGTAGTTTAAATGTATATAACATCCTTTATTTAAGTTAATTCTTGCTCTGAAGGATTTTGTTCCTTTAAATGTTGCACATGTGCTGTGAACAACATAAAATCTTATACAGAGAGTTCAATAGTTATCACTGTATTAATTCAATTTTTACCCTTATTTGAGAACCAGAATAAAATTTGGAAGATGTTAATCCATTTTAAGTTAATCTTTTGTTGCTTTAACAAACAAAAGATCTTTAATTTGCTAACAAAGGGAATTTATTCTCATCTACACTGCTGTTGTCATGCTGTGTATTTCCATTAACAGAGTTATTATCGCCTGTTTTGCGCTGGTGTGTTTACATACGTGGAAGCATTGACTTGGGCACGGAGTTTTGTCATCCGACTGGACTTTTATTATTCACGGATATTCGCTAATAACTTATGTTGTGAGATTGCCTTTTGTGCCTACTAAGTTACCATAGTCGTGGGTAGGGAAACGACTAGAGGGAGGGGCTTTGTTATTATTGTGTGAGTATAAGCGCATGGCTTACGTTACTCTGGCTGTTGTTGAATAAACCATCTTTAATGAGGATTACGTCTCGTGTATTGCCTCTTAACATGACATGGTGTCAGAATTAAGGACTTTTTAAGACATTAAGAGCAAGATGGCAAAGTTTGGACCTCCCGAGCCGTTCGATTTCTCGCAGCCAGCGGAGTGGGTCACATGGCGGCAGAGATTCTCCCGGTTTAGAGTCGCATCGAAACTGGATAAAGAGAGCAACGAAGTGCAGGTGAACTCGCTTTTGTACTCGATGGGGAGAGATGCCGAACCTATTTACGGCTCGTTTGTGTTTCCTGCTGCAACCGAGGCCATGCCACATCCAGAGTATGAGTTTGATCGAGTGATGCAGAAGTTTGACGAACACTTTGTCCCGAAAAGAAACGTAATCCACGATCGCGGCTGTTTTCATAAACGCAGCCAAAGGGCCGGTGAGACTGTGGAAGCTTTTGTGCGTGGCCTGTACGAGCTCGCGCAGCACTGCGAGTTCGGTGCGGGAAAGGACGAGCAGATCCGGGACCGGATCGTCCTCGGAATAATGGACAAAGAGGTTTCACAAAAACTCCAGCTAGAGGCGGACCTGACTCTAGAGAGAGCCATCCAGCTTGCACGGCAAAGTGAACAAGTGAAACAACAAAGTGCCGAGCGCGTGGAAACTACAGTGAACGAGGTGAGACGGAAACAGTACAATAGCACACGGAGGAGCTATGATAAATCACTGCAGGGACAGAAATACGGTGAGAACAAACCGAACTGTCAGAGATGCAACAGGATGCATGATAAAAAGGAAAGCTGTCCAGCCCGTAACAAAAGATGCAGAAAGTGCAATAAAATCGGACATTTCGAGGCTGTGTGTAAATCCAAGATGCTAAAACAAGTTAGAGCAGAGGCTGTTATGGATTCAGATGAGGATTCATTTTTTATTGGAGAACTATTCCTGAGAGCAACCACAAAGTCAAAGCCAAATATAATTGGGGAGTCAAACCTGGATACTGACTGGGATGTAGAGCTACTAGTAAATGGCAGTCTGGTGGATTTCAAAATCGACACAGGAGCTGATACCACCGTTATGACTGAAGAGACTTTTGGAAAACTACGTCAAAAACCAAAATTAAATAAGTCCAGGCCAACAGTATATAGCCCAGGAGGGAAAGTCCAGTGTGTGGGTAAGTTCCTTGCCACTACTACATACAAAGGTCAGAAATACCAATACTGGATTACAGTCATTAAAGGACAGTATGTTAGTAACTTGTTGGGCAAGGCAGTGGCAAAGCGCATGGGGCTGGTAGCAAGAGTCAATGCTATCACCAGTGACTTAACAAGCGATGTGTTCGGGGAAATCGGACTATTGAATTGTGAGCCTGTTAAGATCGAGCTGACCAAGGAAGCAGTCCCATATAGCGTCAACACGCCACGCAGAGTTCCGTTTCCGCTCCTTCCAAAGGTTGAGAAAGAGCTAAAGCGTATGCTGAGCCTCGATATCATTGAGGAAGTTACAGAGCCGACAGACTGGTGTGCCCCGATGGTGCCCGCTCCAAAACGCAACAAGGATGAGGTCAGAGTGTGTGTGGATTTGAAACGCTTGAATAAGGGAGTGAAACGCGAACGTTACATTTTGCCCACACTGGATGATATAACACCCAAGCTGACTGGAGCCAAGGTTTTCTCCACTCTGGATGCCTCTAGCGGGTTCTGGCAAATTCCATTGGACCCCAGCTGCCAAAAATTGACAACCTTCATCACCCCTATAGGCCGGTTTTGTTTCAAACGTCTGCCATTTGGCATTACTTCGGCACCTGAGATTTTCCAGCGGCTGATGACCGACTTGCTCAAAGGCCTAGAAGGGACTGTCGTTGTGATTGATGATATCCTGGTTTATGGATCTACAAAAGAGGAGCATGACCGCAATCTTGACACGGTGTTGCGGACTGTTAAAGCGTCTGGTCTAAAGCTAAACAGGGCCAAGTGTCACTTTGGAAAGACGGAACTGCAGTTTTTCGGACACATCATTAGCGCGGAGGGTGTGAAGCCCGATGAGAGCAAGGTGGAGGCTATCGCTCAGATGCCCAGTCCCTCTAATGTGGAGCAGCTGCGGCAGGTGCTCGGATTAGTCAACTATGTTGGGAAATTCCTGCCGGGCCTGTCTACAGTTTTGCATCCACTCACTAACCTGCTCAGGAAAGAGACTGCGTGGGTTTGGGGTGAGCCTCAGGAGCGAGCATTTAATAAGACAAAAGCAATGCTCATGGCTGCACCAGCCCTTTGTTATTACGACGCTAACAAACCAACAGTGGTCAGTGCCGATGCCAGCAGTTATGGCCTGGGTGCGGCCCTGTTGCAAGACCACGATGATGAGTTGCGGCCGGTTGCCTTTTGCTCCCGCACGCTCACTGATGCGGAGAAGAGGTATTCGCAGATCGAGAAGGAGTGCCTGGCATCTGTCTGGGCTTGTGAACGTTTCGCCCGCTACATCCAAGGTATGGGCCGGGTCCGTTTACAAACTGACCACAAGCCACTGGTGCCATTGATCAACTCATACGATCTGGACAAAACGCCACTACGATGTCAGAGACTGCTTATGCGCCTCATGCGATTCAACGTCACTGCTGAACATGTTCCCGGTAAGCAGCTAGTAATCGCAGATACACTCTCCAGACACCCACTAAAGGACAGCTACGTACCTGAAACAGAAACGCAGGTAAAGGCATATGTGAACACTATGATGGCTAGCAAACCAATCAAGTCATCCAAGCTCGAGGAAATTCGCAGAGTCACACAAAACGATACTGAACTTCAAAAAGTGATCACATTTGTCAGAAAAGGGTGGCCTCGCAAAATAGCGGTAGGCTCACCACTGCGTGGATACTATGCAGCCAGAAGTCACTTATCAGAGTCGGACGGTCTGGTCACATACCACGACCGCATAGTAGTTCCAGCAGTACTCAGACCTGGAGTCATAGACCAACTGCACGAAGGTCACCAGGGCCTCACCAAGTGTCGGGAGCGAGCCAAGTTGACAGTTTGGTGGCCAAACATCGGAGCACAGATCACAAACAAAGTGAAATCATGTGACTTTTGCAGAGAGCACAAACCTACACAAAGACGGGAACCACTGGTAACCACTTCCCTGCCCAGTGGCCCATGGCAAAGGATTGCCGTTGACCTGTTTGAGTTAGAGGGTAAGAATTTTCTTGTTGCTGTAGATTACTTCTCTAGAGACATTGAGATTGCTTCTCTTACCACCATTACCAGCAAGCAGGTTATTGACAAGCTCAAGCACATTTTTGTGAGATGGGGCATCCCGCTGGAACTGGTCAGTGACAACGGGACACAGTTCACATCGGCAGAGTTTCGGGATTTTAAACAGAGGTATGGTTTCGCTCACATTACCTCCAGCCCTCATTATCCACAGTCGAACGGAGCTGCAGAAAGGGCCGTTCAGACTGCTAAGTACATCCTCAAACAGCCGGACCCCTGCTTAGCCCTTATGGGTTATCGTGCAACACCAATTGCAGCGACAGGAGAAAGTCCAGCACGGCTCATGACCGGTAGACAAATCCGCACTACTGTCCCGGTCCTGGAAAAGTCCTTGCTGCCACGTCCGTTCAGCCCGGATCAAGTCTACAGGAAGGACGCAACAGCAAAGGATTCTTACAGATTCTATTACAACCGCAGGCATTCGGCACGCACGCTCCCTGAGCTTCACGCTGGTCAACCTGTTCGAGTGAAGCTTGATGGGGAGAAGGGATGGACAACACCTGCTAGGGTCATCAGTAAGTCTAAGGAGCCGAGATCTTACCTCGTGGAGATGGACAATGGGAACGTGGCCCGTCGGAACAGGCGTCACCTCCAAACTGTTCCTGAGACCGAACCCCCTGCGGAACAGCAACGTGCCCAGC
This sequence comes from Misgurnus anguillicaudatus, assembly GCF_027580225.2. Lineage (NCBI taxonomy): Eukaryota > Metazoa > Chordata > Actinopteri > Cypriniformes > Cobitidae > Misgurnus > Misgurnus anguillicaudatus. The sequence goes on from NW_027395279.1 coordinate 1,982,822, forward strand.
CGATAGGGTCTCAGCAGGACAGCGGTTCCCCATCGACAGACGTGACTGCGCCACTGGAATCTCTAGCGAGCCAGCTACCAGCAGGCCCTTCCTCAGGGTCTCCCCTTCCACCATCTACTCCTGTGAAAAGAACTTCCAGGGGTCGTGAGATAAAGGTGCCACTTAGGTTTCAAGACTAATAATGTTAAAAGGGCAGAATAACCCCTTTCAGGACTGAGGGTAGTCTACCCCTGTGACGTCCTGCACCGTTCTGAGACTATTTAATGAAAAAAAAAAGAAAAACAGAAGAATGTTATTTGATGACAGTTGTTGCATTTCTTTAGTTATATGGTTCAGAAAAACGTAAGATTTCATTAATATAGCAAAATGTAGATGTTTGGGGTTCTCGTTATTGCTAACTTTCAAAAGGGGGAGATGTTGTGAGATTGCCTTTTGTGCCTACTAAGTTACCATAGTCGTGGGTAGGGAAACGACTAGAGGGAGGGGCTTTGTTATTATTGTGTGAGTATAAGCGCATGGCTTACGTTACTCTGGCTGTTGTTGAATAAACCATCTTTAATGAGGATTACGTCTCGTGTATTGCCTCTTAACATGACAACTTACTTTACGGGTTTCAGATATAGTTGCAAGATCGTTCCACAACGCAAATACATAATCGCCACGGCGATGTTTCCACTTTTAGACTCAAATTTACGACTTTGCGTAATGTACCACGATAACATTTAGTCATTAGTCCATGTAATATTCACTCCTACTGAGTGTAAACACAGGAGATGATGTTTGAATCGAAGCGCGAGGAAATATATTATTTCCTTATCTGCAATGTTATTATTTCTCTGGCAGCTGTGTTGTTATTCAAATTTTCATGCCTAGCCGGGATTTCTCCGGACTTTCAATGGGAGTTTAACGTCCCATTCTACAACATACGGGTGCGTTTATGCTCACCCTCAACATTTCTAATAGGCAAATAAAATCAACTTACCAACACAGCTGCAGACAGAAAAGTAGACGTTTAAACCTCCTATTTTGCGATGAATTGAGTACTCTGTTATGGTTGAAATGTCGCGCTGGAAGGCTTCCTGGAGTACCACGTCACTTGTTCGGGTGTCATCACGTCCCGTGGTATACGTCATCACGTCGGGATCACCAAGCTGTAAGGTACCACCCACAAGCCCAACGACAGATACAAGTGGAGTGGGTGAAGGGGACTCGTGTTCGTTCCTTCCTCAGCGCTTCTAGAAGAATAATTCCATATCATGATTAAATTAATTTCTTTGATCTCTGTGTTTAAATTATAATCTGACTCCAATTTAATATACTAAGAATTTAGTGCATTATTCCAATTATCTGTTGATCATAATTTGGATGTTTGATTATTTAGTAATTCCCATAGTCTTAGTTATTCGTTCATTAGGGACCCGGTATCGCACAGAGCATAAGCCGGCCATTTGCGTATATCTCACGGACACAAAATTGTCAGTCTGATCTTAGTCAGAGGTTACCGGGTAAACTAATATTTTTATGTCTGGCCGCTCCATGCTTGCTCCGATCATAAAAATAGTTACTTTAGTTTAGCGCCCATGCAACTTGCTAAGGCAGGTGATAAACATAAATCTGAGAGTTTTAATGAATGTGCCCCATGCTCCATTCGACCATCAAAACCTCAGTGTGATAATATCCTGACACGATAATCTTGCGGTAATACCAGACTCCTTCTAATCTACTGGTCATAACAATTTCTGAAAGAATTAAAATAAATCAATACAATTTCTGAAGAATTCAGATGAATCAAATGTAACAATTTATTATACCAGGCAGGTTTCAGCTTCAAACATAAATTAAACAATATCATACAGAATTTGATTCAATTCCAATTAATTAAAATGATCAACAGTTGCAAAAGTTACAAAGTCATACCTGGCAATAGACACTCTGGCTACAGAGTACTTCCATCATGAATATAATATACCCAAAATGGTTTAGAAAAATTCTTGTTAAAGAATACTTCCATAATGTCTGAATACACACACCCAAAGTGTGGGGAAGATTCTTGCTAAAGAATACTTCCCAGAGTCTCTTGCCAAGCCACCTTATATACACAGAATGAGACAAAGAATAATAAAATCTCAAAACAGGATTTGGTTGGTCGGTTCTCGTGACCTGAAGGAGCACCAAATGGGACTGTTAACCATCTGTAATCTAGATCTCCTCATGAGTTGACACCCATCCCAGGAGTACAGATTATGTCTTAAGTTTTAAACTTTGATATACTTTCTCTTAGCATTATAGAAATTAGACCTTTTTAACCATTGCACCATGACCTTTAAAACAACACCAAACATGAAGATGAAACCTTTGTAGCATCACAACATATGATATATCCAATGTTACATGCACAGCAAAATCACCAGTGTTAAATCTACACTGCTGGTGTTTATATGGGTACCACCAGACCTGGTGGTACCCATATATACACCAGGAGTGTACATTTAACACCGGTGATTTTGCTGTGTGTGTTTAGTATATTTCCAGTAACCAAAACCTTAAAGGAGAAGAGAGAGGGGGTGAAATACAGATCAGTTCCTGTGAATCCGTGACCCCTGTGGAGAGAGACAACACGTCTCTCAAAAATAGACACAGAATGTGTTTTTTATTGTTTTATGGTCCAGCTCCAAAACCAAAACTTGTCCACCTGTCCTACATGATGAATCTCAATGATCTTCTCTCATGTTTGTGATTTCACTGAATCAAGCTGAGTTTCTGCTGTACTTCCAGCTCCTTCAGCATCCTGACCTTCAGTCTTCAGTAGAGATTGCATTTCATGAGATTCTGCTGTGTTCTGATTTGATCCAGTAGCTTGAGTTTCATCTGAACCTGCTGCTGCAGTCTGAGTTTGGAAAAAAGAAATGTTTTCAACAATATATCCACACTGTATCTTAGTTATGGTCCTGGAGTCCCCAGCATTGCACATTTTTGATGTCCCCCTTTCCCTAACACACCTTCAGCTCATCCGCATAAAAAGTGATAATGGTTTGCTTTGAATGGTCCTATTTTGACCCTTTGCATCTATACCATTATAAATGCAAATGGCCTACAATTCTTTAGCGTTGTACTTATCATAGTCCACTGATGCTTCACTATGTAAGGGATAATGTAGAGGCAGCCGGTAGTTATTGGGAAATAAGCCCCGACAGTGTGATCAGGACCCGACGCGAAGCGGAGGGTCTTGTATCACACTGAAGGGGCTTATTTCCCAATAACTACCGGCTGCCTCTACATTATCCCGCTTATTACACGGCTACTTGCCACATAAGAAAAAAAACTGGACATGAATATGAATTTGAAACGTTTTATTGGCATATTTGTTTTAAATTAACATTTTTATCCTTCCGCGAAACTTTGCACAGATGCATTAAATGATCGTAATACCTTATTAAGATCCGCTGCTTCATACTTGTCTGTCTCCATTTTTTCTCTTTTAGCCAGTCTTTGAGAAGTTTTAATGCCCATTCTGTATTTTTTTGTGTGATGGCTTCGTAGCTGTCATGCTCTATTTTGTCAAGTTCAGTCTCAGTAAGCTCTCTGTGTCTTGTCGTGGTTGTCGAGTGTTTGTCACAAGATGGCGCCAAACAGACAGTAATTTTTATTGATCTTTATTGGCGCGGAGCGATTTTACTTGTGCAAGTAGTACCGGCTATGCGTTATTATTTTGGAGCGGTTATTATTTGAAAAGAACGAACCTGCAAATGTCTCAACTGACCAATCAGAATCAAGCATTCCAGAGAGCCGTGTAATAAATATTTATATTTCACATTACCGTACTTAATTTAATTCTGTGTATTACCTGTGTGTTGTATTCTCCTGAAGGAACAGTTTCATTAGTAGATTAGTAGTAATACAGATTACCACTTATCTATCATTGACAAGCGTACATACTGCCCGTGTGAGCGTGCTCAGTAAAAATGCTATTTGCTGTTACTATTTTTAATAAGAGAAAGCACAAATGTGTCACTTGTCTTGCAACAGTCAGCACTTAATTTCAAATTCATTTACAAGTCTGATGCTCTTGTTAGGTTTCATTTAAAGTCATATTTGAATTGTTTTGTATGAATGATGAAATTATCTCGATGCACACTAAACTAATCATGACTGCTAGTAAATGTATAACTTGCCCAATTGTTACTAAATGCAGTCCTTTATCCATTTTTTTTTAAAAAAACATGCCTTGTTTTATTTACTGTTGGTGACTTTTTTTATTGCGAATTTTGAAAAGATTCACTTCATGTTTCAATGGAAACCCAGGTACTGTTGCTGGTGGAGAGAGTCTTATTTACTGTTATTAAGCTTAAAATAATAGAGTTACCCAAGATCAACCATGTTTTAGGAGAGACTGAACAACCTCGCCATACTGTCCACAGAAAGGCAGTTGGCATTGAGACTCGGTTTTAAGTTTTTTTTTGAGGATTTAGTCAGCAAAAACGTTTAGCTTTTGGCCTTTAAATCACTTGCAGTTTAAACAAAGACCATTTTTTTCTAAGTTGGGTTGTGGCTAATTGGTTGTTAAAATATAGTATAACAGTGTTTGCATATTGCACACATGTTTGCGTTTAATATCCTGTATGTTTAATCGTTGTTTAGAAATGTTGCATTTTCTTTGAATATTTGATACTGTAGGCTACTGTATTTATTTATTTATTTTATTTATTCATATAGCTGACGCTTTTATCCAAAGCGACTTACAATTGCTTTATAGGTTGCACGCCTCTGGAACAACTAGGGGTTAAGTGTCTTGCTCAGGGACACAATGGTGTGTCACAGTGGATTCGAACCCTGGTCTCTCATACCAAAGGCGAGTGTGTCCACTACGCCATCACCACCCCCTATTTTTCCTAATAATTTACATAAGCACAATAAATCATTTGCTAACTACAGCTATGGTACAGCTACTTATACCTATAGTGGTCAAAAGCAATAGCAAAAGTATTGTATTATCGAATTGCAGATTAAATATTTTTGATAGCTAGGTTGGCTTGCATGTTTGGTATGGAATGGGAGCAGCAGGGGGTGCCAACCTCATATTCTTCCATAGGGCCCAAAATTGCTAGCGGGCCACGACAAAGTTCTTTGATAAAGTTCTGTCATCTTATTTTTTATTAAGTGACATGCAATTTGCTGACAGTAAAACTAACTTTGACCTCAAAATTAATTCCAGTAATGTTTTGAATGCATGGCTCTATGAAGTTATATTTTTCTTTCTGCTGTTTTTAACATCACGTTTAAGTGAAGATGTGTTCTTGCGGTGCCGTTAGCCAATCAGTCATTATGCAATTTTTCTTCAGTTTAAAGAAAATAGTCACATCTATAATTGAGTAGGCAGTTTACAGCCAAGCAGTTGTCATTTAGATGAAGATCAACAAGTATAAAGATATTTAATACCTGAAGGCCTTATTACTGAACTGCTTGTGTTAAATAAAGGAGACATCCAAAATGTGAGAACATGACTCAGAACCACTGATCAACAGAACATTTTAAATGTGTTAATAGTTATAATAGGTTTATTTTTAATGCTGGTCATTTATAAATCTTAATATACTCACTGCAGAATGATGGTCGGATCTGTTGTCTTGCTTTTGTTTACATCTTGCTGCAATCTGCTTTAATGCAAACCATGGATTTTAAACAATATTTACATAACATCTTTATAACTTTGGACAGTTATTTAAAGGTTCACTGATCCATATTTTCCTTCTCTTTAAATGTGTTAAACTTCAATAAATGAACGGTATTTTGACAATTATGTTTTGATCATGTACTCACACATGACATGACAGACTTTAGTCATATCTATGGCTCTAATAAACCTGTTTGTACATACAGTAAGAGTGGTTCATCTTCATGGTGACTGCGATTTTGAGATCAAATGAACAACTAAACTGTACTCACTTTAATTCACTTTTTAATATCAAGTGAGAAGTCTTTTGATATTTCAGGTCAACTGTACATCACAAATCAATGAAATTTAATTGATTAAGTTCACCCACCTGACAATACTGCAGATCCTTTTTGATCCCTGAGAGAGAAAAGATCATAAAAGGATTATTAATAGACATTAATTTCAACAGACAAACCAAATATCAAATCAGTCTGTATAACCACTCATTCCTGGATTTAATACAATTATTTATTTATTTATTTATATTTATAAATGTAGAATCATTGAAAATTTGAAAAATATGTATTATTATAGTCTAAAGGATGTCCAGATGTATTTCAAAAGGCACAAAGGCCACAATAAATGACACGCGCGCATGCACACAAAGAGGAATCACAACATCAGACAGATGTATTTATTAAAGTTCAGTTTGTACTCACATGGTGCAAATATTATTAACATCAGCACAGATCCAGTAAAGATGATTTCAGAGGAAAACACAACTATTCTCAGATCTCCCATTGAACTTTCACTATTAACTGAGAATAACAATAACAACATTAGACTAAAGACAATTTTCTTTAAATATTATCACTAGTTTCTTTAATGAATTAACAGTTATTTGTTAAAAAAATAACAGGATAGACAGATGTTTATGATATTATTAGTTATTAATGAATTATTAACTGATTAAGCATATGTTTGTGTTGGATAACTGCTCTAAAAAAGTTTAAAAAATAGGTGAAAATAAATTTAGATCAGAATAATCAGGTGATTTCTATAACAGTACTAGTAGTCAGTCACACAGTAAAGAGTAAATTGATTTTGCAGTTCATATTTATATTTACCAGCTAACTTTCACTAATTTAAATAAATAAATCAAAGCTGCATGATGTTAAAGTGTTGTTTACTCACCTGTTTTCAGTATCAGTTCAGTCATCAGTGAAAGAGCGTTGATTAAAACAACAACAACTGATCCAAACACATACACAGCAGTGATACGGGTGAATTCTGAAAATAAATACATTTTAATATTATTATTTAAAGTAAATGAGACATGTTAATAACTAAACTTTAGACATGTCACATACACATAGACAGTTACTATCAGTCGAAACACAATATTTCCATATTTAAAATCTTTATGCCTTGTTATTTCTTTAATTAATCACAATGCTGATTCTCTGTAGAATTAATTTGTGTTTACACTGTAAAATATGTCTGTATAAATTAGTATTACTGGATATTAATGGCAACTAGCTGCCAGTAACTTACTGTAGATTTTACATTTATGTTATTTACTGGCAACAGTTTGTTCAAAGTTAAAGGAACATGAAACATTTTCAGTCTTTATCTTCTAAAGTTACTGGCAACCAGCTACATAATTACAGCACATATTTACAGTGTAGTTGTGTTGTTGTTACTATTTGCCTTATGTTCATGTTATTGCATTATAGTACAGAAGTATAGTTAAGACGAAAACATATTTTAAGAAAGAGATGGTGAATACTTTTAAACTGAACATGATGAATTTAATTTAGTAAATATCTCTTAAACATCTACTTAACATATTCAGGCGTATTCTACTTAACGTATTCACGCACACAGGCACGCACGTACAAACTACAGATCAGAATCACAGGATTTAAGAAATATAACAGAATTTAAAATGAACCACAATTACAATCTTCTTCAGGTGAAATTAACAAAAGGGGTTGAAAGCAATAAACTGGAGCTGATAGTAAATCAATCATCACACAGAGAAGATGATCAAAGCAGATGAATAATATTGTACCCCAATCCTGAAATGACAGTAAACAATTCCAAACTATCCATAATTCTTGAAGAAATCCAAACATGCAGGCCCATCCAACACGATCTGTACAAAGAAAACAACAACATATCATCCTTATTATCAACTTTGTATAAATTCTTTCTTCACAAGATATGCAGATGTAAACATACATTATGAACGCAGCAGAAAAAAAACCCCTCACTTTCAGCTGCTTTCATTTTTAGCAAACAAGTGTAAATATTTGTATGAACATTTAAATATTTAAAGGGACACCATGAAACTTTTTGGCCACTAGGGGGTGCTAGACACGTATTTTTCACTTCTAGCGCCCCTAGAGCCCACAAGCGCCGCAGCACTGTCGCAAAGGAAAGGAACTGGCCAACCTTAAAACTAAACTAAAAACTAAACATTTAAAATGCTAAACGATCAACATTTTGAGACAACAGGGAGAAACGCAGTCATGTTACAACTTTCTGATGAGGAACTCGTCGTGGCAGAAGCCATTTCTCAATCTGAAGGTTGCAGCCTCCGGATGTCTTATTTCTAAGCTGTATACGTCATCAAGACTCTCTTATTTCACAATATTAACAATTACAAAGTTGACTATTATACTTTGTTAATCGTAAATTGTTGCAGTATGCTTATGACTTGCGAATGTAATGCTCAGTTTACCTTAATAACCCAGGCTTGATGACGTGTGCAGCCTGCATATTTGACCTCCGGAGGCTGCAGCCTTCCAATTCAGAAACGACCAGACGTATTTCCTTGCCTTTTTCCAAACAAATATTGTTGCATCCTCTCTCTCTCCCTCGCCACCAGGATTTTCCGCAATGGCGCTCGTTATTCCTCTTTTTTGTGTGAAAATCGCTCCAAATCCAAGTAAACCGATGCGTTTAGGTCTGCCGCTTTGTAATACGTCACGCGAGTGACAGCGGAACGCAGCAAATGAGGAAGAGAGAAGAGAGAAACGCTCGGATCTGATTGGTGAATGAATAGGGTTTGGTTTTACACTGTAAGCAAGTTTGAGTGCTATAGCAACATGGATTGTATGTAAATATCATAGACACAGTAAAAGAAAGGTAAATACGTGAACACAGCATCTGAATCCAGGGAACTATATGCAATATAATCGCCGTAATTTATAAAGAACATCGCATTTATGTATGAATCAACAGTTTATATAAAAAATTGCCTTAAAGGGGAATCGAACCCGGGTCGCCCGTGTCATAGGTCCGTGACACTAAAGACTGTGCCACAGAGTCACATAATAGAAACTGCTCTCTACACTCCTTAAGTAGCCTCCAGCAAAATTCACGTTAAAAACAAATTGTGTGGAGAAAGTGACGTATGCCGTAAAGCAGTCGAATTTTGTAGTTTTTTTTGTGCTCTGGTTACTACCAGAAACCCTAAGTTTTAAAATACGAGTAAAAGTGATACAGACCCCGTCAGGCTATGGTAGACATGTCATTCAACCTATTTAAAGTCGATGTACTATCACAAGGGTCTTGAAAATTTATTATGAAGGTTGAAAAATTACATGGTGTCACTTTAATAATTAAAGACATTTACAAAGGCACAGTGAACAGAGATAGAATATTGAGTCCCTGGATAAAATGGGAGGGAGGAAAGTAACAGTTATCACATGTTAAGTTTTGCAGTGCATTTCTATTCATTGATGGCATCAGATGAGATTCCAGTTGTATACTCTGGGTCCTATTTTAACGATCTAAGCGCATCGTCTAAAGCGCACAGCGCAACGTCTAAATGGGCGTGTCCGAATCCACTAATTTAACGACGGGAAAAATGGTTTGTGCGTCGAGCGCATGGTCGAAAAGGGTTGGTCCTATTGTAATGGAAGTATTTTGGGCGTAACGTGCAGTAAACCAATGAGAGTCTCAGCTCTCATCCCCTTTAAAAGCAAGTTGCGCTGGCGTTATGTCTAATCCCTATTTAGATGACGAACTTTGTAAACTGAAAAACTAAGCGGAGGAAGAAGATCCCCAGTTTAAGATTAATGTTAAATAATTGTGTTGTTTTTCACTTGTATTGAATTTTTTTTTTTTTTATTAAAACCTTTAAAACCCGTTTTCTTTTAGTCATGGAAGTAAATAAGCAGGCTTGTAATTGCTTTAAATGTAGGTATAGCTTTCCAATATCATCAAAAAATAATTTACAAGTATGTAAGATAAGGTTTGTACTCTAAAAATACTTTATTTGTAACAAACAGGAGATAAAGAATCTACAAACGGCTCTCCTCACGTTTCAGCACTTTGGACAGTGGGTTTTTTTAGCAAAGAGTTTTTTTAGCATTACTTAAAAATGTTTCTCATCTCACCATATCCGCAGGTACAGAGTCATCATATACAATAAATCCGTGAGGTAGCATTTAAAAACATTTAAAAACAGATGCATTTGTTCAAAGTGTAACCAGGTTGAAATTATATCTTTACTTTTACGGTTGAAATGTCACCAAATCCTGATGAACATTGTTTTCTTTATGTTTGAGATGTCTTTTATTGTTAATATTTACACCTGTATGTTGTATTCAGACCATGTTGTTAATACCTGTACTGTCACTTTAAGAGGCCGCAGTCTTTGTGTCGTCATTCACGTGCTTCTCTCAGTTTGCGCCAGGCAGGCTGAGAGGAGGTAATGTATTATTTTGCTCGTCAGTTTTAAACACTTATTTCGTTTTTTGGACGATACAAACTTTGTTTTATGCCTGTATAAATGTTAGTTTTGAGGCTGTGAACATTCAGTTAACATGTCAATTGATTATAAACCTTGTAAACAGACTTTTTACAAGCTTTAAAATAGACATGTTTCCACGTGCTAGTTTATAGGGTTTTCTATGTGTTTATCTGCTAACAGGAGCTTAAGATCTGTGTGCTATGTGGAGGAGACTGCATGTGACAGAGCCTTATTTATTTTTGTTTGTTGATTTGTACAGGTATGTGTTCATTATAATTAATCTGGCATAGTGTTTACATTTGTTGCATTATGTAAGTAAAAGAAATTCATGATGTTAATTACATTATAAAATGCTCAATCTATTTAGTTCATTTTCACATTTTTATTTAAAAGTATTTTTGCTGATACAACTAAGTTTTATCAGTGGTGTATGTATATGCAGTTTGCGCCAGGCAGGCTGAGAGGAGGAGCTTAAGATCTGTGTGCTATGTGGAGGAGACTGCATGTGACAGAGCCTTATTTATTTTTGTTTGTTGATTTGTACAGACAAATCCGCTGTTCCATCTTCATTAAAAGAGTAACCAACAGTTGGTTGTGGTTTGGGTCTTTTCTTCATTCATCACAACAAGAACACAACGCAGAATATACAAGGGTTAATGGACGTGCATTTGACCTGAAATAAACTGTTATAGACTGCACACCCGTTACAATGGTGCCGTGACCTTTCAAGGATTGGTCTGAAGATCGACGTCAGCTCGTTCGCCGTGGGTAGCAGCATTCACTCACCTTTTACCATTACCTAACGTCAAGGTTGTCATGCAATCAGATGTAAGGGAGCCTCCTATATTTAGGGGTGATAGCTCAGACAAATTCACAGTTCATGAGTGGGAAAATCTTATGACTTTGTATTTAAAGAAGAAAGCTATTCCAGTTCATGAACATTCACAGGAAGTCCTGGCAAAACTTATGGGCAAAGCAGGGGATGTAGTGAAGATTAAGCTGCGTAACAACACATCAATTAACCATGCTGCCAATCCCCATGTGATTTTTGATATCCTGAAACAACACTTTAGTGAACTGACTTACTCAAGCATGCCTTTGGCAGATTTTTACAACACACTACCCATGCCAAATGAAGATGCTATGGAATATTGGATAAGGCTAAACAAAACAGTTGATGTAGCGGATGAATATCTGAAAAGACAAGGTCGATGCATTGATGACCCGGGCCATGAAGTCAGTATGATGTTTATCAAACACTGCCCAGACCAGTCTCTTGCAAGTGTTTTCAAGTTCAAGTCTGCGGAAAAATGGTCGGCATGTGAGATCCAAGAGAGGCTTGATGAGCACATGCAAGAACAGAAAACTCAAGCTGCTTCTGTTAGGCCAGTTAGGCTAAGCACAGTAGAGCGCAAAGTCCATTCCCAGTGTCATGTGCCTATGGCTGATAATACACCAGCTCCAAACACCACTGTGCCGTTGGTGCCATCTCCAGTTCCAATGACTACTGCGAGTGTTGACAATGTCTGCTTGAGCAGTTTAGTGAACTTGTTAGACCGACTGGTTACACAACATACACAAGTGCCAGCTAACCCCAGAGCTCAAGCCACAGTTCCTCACTCTTTTCGAAAGGTATGCAGGGTTTGTAGGGCTTCTGATCACTCCACTTTGTCTCACTGCAGACGAGAGAACAGGTGTTTAAAGTGCTTATCGCCTGGTCACTGGAAGAAGGACTGCCCTGATCAGACCAACCAGCGCCACTCTCAACCTGCCAACAGCGCTGGTGGACAGGACCCACAGTTAAACTAGAAAACCCACACCCTGGGAGGGGCGGTGTGGGTATTCTGGACAAATCCCTCTCTGATACACACGACCCAGCTCGCTTATATGAGGACTGCTGTGCCAAAGCACCTACGGGGACCCGTATAGTCATTCAAGCCACACAGACAATCGAAGCATTCAGTGAGTTGTTTTATGCTACTGTCCTTGTCAATCACAGTGTACAGCTAAAAGGAATGTTAGACTCTGGCTCTATGGCATGTAGCATCAGTGAACATGCAGTAGAGAAACTCAGCTCTGCTGGTGTTTTGCCTGAGAAGCAGCACCCTGAAGAAAATATTGTTTTGATTGGCTGTGGTGGTCTGCAGACTCGACCTGAGGGTTTTTATGACTTGGAGATGCAGCTTTACGGTGCTCGCTGTGTTGTACCTACTTTGGTTGTGCCTGGTCAGCATGATGATCTCATAGTGGGCTCAAATGTCATCAAACACATGATTCGTGTTCTTAAGGATGATAATGACTATTGGAGCATGGCTACCAGACCTGAGCATCAGTCTGATCCCGATGTTGAACAGTTCTTGTCGATGTTCACCAATGTTGAGCGCTGGAGAGGGAGTGCGGTTCCTGACAAAATAGGCACTGTCAAGCTCACCCAAGCAGTGATACTTCAACCCAGGCATGAGCATTTGGTTTGGGGTAGACTTCCTGCTAGCGTGCCAATGTCACCTGGAAGCACAGTTGTGGTAGAGCCAACCAACTCTAAAGCCATGCCACGAGGTGTTCTAGTGGGCCGTCTTGTCACACCTCTCTGGGGTGATAGATGGGTGCCAATGACAGTTGTTAACCCATCTGACAAAGCTGTCACACTGAAGAGAAATTGCAAATTGGCTGATGTGTTTCCATGTTTGGCAATCGAGGATCTAGCTGCTTCTCAGGGTCCACATGTGGCTTCAGAGAAACAACCAGATGCAGACAACAAAGAAACTGACTTTGAGATACAGCAGTCTCATATGGAGAAACAAGTACATGACATAGCGCAACAGCAACATGACACATGGCCCAGTGTCTATTTAGCTGGTCAGCTGGAAAAAAGCCTATCAGAGTTGGGCCTAAGTGATGTTGACATAGACGCATGCCAGGTCAGTAAAGACTGCAAGTCTAGACTCACACAGCTATTGATTGAATATCACGACATCTTCTCCAAGCACCCATTGGACTGTGGGGAGGTCAAGGGATATGCACACCGCATTCATCTCACTGACAATCGCCCTTTTCGCCTGCCATATAGGAGGGTCCCTCCGGCCCACTATCAAAAGCTGAGGCAGGTTCTCACTGATATGGAGGAAAAGGGGATTATCAGGAAGTCTTCGAGTGAGTATGCTTCGCCACTGGTGATGGTGTGGAAGAAAGACGGTGGGTTGCGGATTTGCACAGATTTCAGGTGGCTGAATGCCCTGAATTCCATTTGCCTCCAGGTCTCGCTCCCACTGGAGCACTCTCCTCCCATCCAGTGTAGTATTGTCTTAATATTACATGCCCAGTAATAGTAAATAAAATTGGGTAGAGCTAGGCCCGCTAAATTTTTAGGTCTTTGAAGGGAGCTTCTTTTGATTCTGGGTGGTTTACCGTTCCAAATAAAGGAAGATATACTACTTTCCAGAGAACTGAAGAATGATTTTTTTATGAGGATGGGGATATTTTGGAAGAGATAAAGAAATTTTGGTGTGACCACCATTTTGATCAGATTAATTCAGCCTGCTAGGGAGAGTGGAAGATTCATCCATCTAGCCATGTCTTTTTTACATTTTTCAAACAAGATATTAAAATTTTTAGTAAAGAGGGACAAAAAAGTAGGAGTAATCTCTACCCCTAGATACTTGAAGCCCTTATTGACTATTCTAAATGGAAAGTGTGATGCAGGGATTAAAGTGGCTGCTTGATTGAGAGGAAACATCTCGCTTTTTTCAAAATTGATTTTATAGCCAGAGAGGCTTCCAAATTGCTTTAGAATATTGAGTATGTATGGAACTGAACTTAGTGGGTCTGAGACATATAAAAGAATGTCATCTGCATAAAGGGATAGTTTGTGTGTGACGCCCCAACGCACTATGCCCTTGAAATCCCTTGCTTGTCTAAAAGCAATGGCCAGTGGTTCAATGGCAATGGCGAAAAGTAGTGGGGACAGACTGCAGCCTTGACGCGTGCCTCTGCCTAGAGAGAAATACTCTGATTGCTGTCCGTTCGTAATTACTGACGCCGTTGGATGGGAGTAGAGGAGTTTTATCCAGGAGATGAAGGTATCTCCAAACCCAAAGTTTTTTAAGGTTGCAAACAAGTATTGCCATTCAACTCGGTCGAACGCTTTTTCAGCATCAAGAGATATGACCATTTCCGGAGAGGAGGATGAAGGGGAATAAATAATATTAAAAAGTCTTCTAAAATTTGAACTAGAGTATCTATTTAGGATAAAGCCTGTTTGGTCTACAGCAATGATTTGTGGAATAACAGTCTCCAATCTAGCCGCCAGAACCTTGGATAAAATTTTATAGTCCACATTCAGCAGGGAGATTGGGCGGTAAGAGGAGCACTGGAGTGGATTTTTCCATCTTTTGGTAAAAGCGTAATTGCGGCTTGTCGTAAGGTTGGTGGGAGCTGTCCGGATGACAGAGATTCATTAAACATGGCTTGGAGCAGTGGGCATAGCTGGGGTGCAAATTTTTTATAGAATTCAGAGGAGTACCCGTCTGGACCAGGAGTCTTGCTACTTTTCAGGGAATTGATAGCTTTTAGAATCTCAGATTTAGAGATCTCACCTCCCAATAAAGAATTTTGTTCAGTTGGAATAGAAGGAAATTGAAGGTTATCAAAGAAGTGATTGAGCTGTGAAAAGTTATCTTCACATTCAGAGCTGTATAATTTATTGTAGTATTGTTTGAAAGTGTTATTAATTTCCATGTAGTCTGTCACAATCTCTCCTGTTTGATTATAAATCTTGGGTATAAGGCGAGAGGATTGGGCTTGTCGAGCTTGTTGGGCAAGTAGCCTGCCAGCCTTATCACCTGAATCGTAAGCTGTAGTTCTTGCTTTATTGAGTAGGTAAATGGCCTTATCTGTGGAGAGTAAGTCATATTCTGTCTGTAATCGGAGTCTCTCTTTGAAAAGAGCCGGAGATGGAGAGGAGGAGTAGCGGTTATCAATATCTGCAATGGCTTGTGAGATCTCTATGAATTTTGATTCTCTTGCTTTTTTTGTTCTAGAGGAGTATTCAATTATTTGTCCCCGAAGGTAGGCCTTGAGGGTTTCCCAAAGGACGATTGTGAAATTTCTGGGGAGGTGTTGGTTTCAATGAAAAAGTTAATTTGAGAAGATATGTGATTTGTAAATTGTTCATCTGCAATGAGAAGGGGGTTAAGCCTCCAATTGCGGGCAGGCCTATGGCAGTTGGGTAAAGCGATGTAAAATGAGACTGCACCATGATCTGAAACTGTGATACTATGATATGTGCAAGAGCTAACATGTCCCAGCAGTCTATTGTCCAGAAGAAAATAGTCGATTCGAGTGTAGGTGTGATGGACATTTGAGAAGAAGGAAAATATTTTTTTATTATTAAATTTGAATCGCCAAATGTCCGAAACACCATTGTGAGCTATGAAATCATTGACAACTTTTGCAGATTTGGTGAGGGGTTGGGGCTTGTTAGATGATCTGTCTAGCACGGTACTGAGTACGCAGTTAAAGTCGCCACCTATTATCAACTTATGATCGCTATCCCCAGGTATGGCAGAGAACAGTTTGTTAAAAAAGTTGTAATCATCGTAGTTAGGAGCGTAAATGTTGATCAAGCTGACAAGACTGGTGAATAATCGGCCAGTTACAATGACAAATCTCCCATTTTTATCGGAAATTACTTTCTCAGCCTGAAATGGAATGTCCTTATGTATGAGAATTGCTGTCCCTCTGGCCTTAGCATTGAACTGGGAGTGGAACACTTGTCCAACCCAGCCTTTTTTAAAATAGTTAATATGGTGGTTTTTAAGATGGGTTTCTTGCAGGAAGGCTATGTCCGAATTTAATTGTTGTAAGTATGATGTTATTTTTTGTCTTTTTACCCAGTTATTTATACCCTTAGTATTAAGAGAGACAAAGTGAATGGGCCGACTTTGGTTACAACTAATTTTAGATGTCATATTTTAGAGGATTGGGGGGGTGTATAGCGAGTATCTGCATGGGCAAAAAAGAAAGAAAGAAAAAAAAAAAAAAAAAAAAGGCAAATTGAGGTAAGATATCAGGAAAGGGATCGGGATTTTTAACAGAACTCAGAGCTACCAGGTTATAGAACATCAACCTTACACTTGAACTCTGTTTCACAAAGTAATAAAGCAAATAGATTATTACAACTTCCAACGTGTAATTGTGCAAGACACTGTGTGTCAGGTAAAGACAAAATGAACAATCTTACGCTATAACAATGCTGTGTGTAGTCATGTAGGTATGTGTGTATAAATTATACTGTATGTGAAAGGATGCATATCTATCTTAGTGGGCTTCAATGTGATTTCAATAACAAAGGACTCACAGAGAATCATAGTAAAGCATTGAACGGAAAGCAGCATTGTAAATAAAGATGTTTTCCAAATTAAGCCATGTATTCCATTAATGATATAAATAAGATAAAAAGAAATACGTTTGAAAAGGGGGAAAAAAACAGTAATAACGACAGTAATAATTATTATTAGAAATGAATAAACAATAATACTACTAATAACAATATAGTAGAACACACACCATTTAGGCAGCCGCTGTATTACATAAGCTAAACTATAAAAATAGAGAGGCACAAAATAAAGTAAACAAACAGAAATTACAACCTTGTCCCACCGGAGGCTAAACTATGTGTATGTGAGAGGAGGCGTGTATATCATAGTGCCCTACTATGTGAATGAAATAACAAAAGACTTACAGAGAATCGTAGTAAAACCTTGAACTGGAGGCAGCATTGTAAATAAGCTGTTTTTCATATAGTAAAACACACCTCATTAAGGCAACCGCTGTATTACATAAACTTAACTATGAAAATAGAGAGGCATAAAAAAAGGGTAAACTAACAAAATTACAGTGTTGCAACATTGTCCAAACGGAGGCTGCCCGGCAGCTGATTTAAACATTGCAAAGCGAGGAGACGTAAAGCTCACCAGCGACAGGGTGACTGCCTCCGTCTCAAAGTATTTTTAACATCGTCCAAAACAATGTCTCATGAATTCGAGGGAGTGGAAGAGATACCTGGCCGAATTTTTTGAAGAAAGACCGAAACTTCTTCGGGGGAGGAGAAAAGTAGTTTCTGCCCGTTTTTATCCGTGACTTGAAGTTTAGCTGGAAAAAACATCCGGTAGCCGATTCCAGCGTTTCTCAACTGAGACTTCACTGTGTAGTACGCTGCTCTTTTCTTAGAGACCTCCGCGCTGTAGTCGGGGTAAATATGTATCTCGGAGCCGCGGAATGAGAGGGACCCGGCCTCTCTGGATAATTTCAGGATGCGCTCCTTGTCTTGGTAACGGTGGATCCGTGCAATGAATGGACGCGGAGGGTCATCCTGTCTTCTGCGTGAGGAGGCTATTCTATGAGCCCTGTCGACGGAAGGGGGTGAGGAAAAAGCCTCTGTTCCAAAGGTTTCTTCCAGGAATACCTCCATGAAAGCAGTTGGATGCGAACCTTCAACTTTCTCAGGTAGGCCAGTAATACGGATATTATTGCGCCTCGATCTATTTTCAAGATCATCCGTCTTAAGTTTAAGGGCCTCGTTTTCTCTAGACAGGGTCGCGCAAGTTGACTCGAGAGTTACTAGCCTGGTCTCCATATCGTTAAGTGACGTTTCCATCTGTTGAATGGTCTGGTCATGTCGATCAATAGCCGCTCGGTCAGCAGAGAGTTGGACGGATAGTTTGGCTATAATGCGATCCTCCATTGAGTTGAGAAGTTTCTCCATATCTGCCAAGGTTAGCGGCGCGTTGCTAGCAGCACGTTGTTCATTTTGGTTAGCCTGCGTGCTAGAGTCTTGGCTATCCTCGGATGTGCCCTCCGTAGGTTGGTTTTGTTTTTTGGTCGGTTTCCCCATCATTAGTACGTTTCCACACAGGTTTGCTCAAGTTAACTGTAATAATTAAATGTGTAATAATCGAATTTGGAAAGGATTTCAACAGAGCTCTCCCAGCTTGCGACCTACTCCGTCATCGCCCAAACCGGAAGTCTCAAGGGGGTTTTGACTGACCCAGGAATCGTTGACTATGACCCATATGTCAAGTCCCTGCTCTCTTGCCTCAAAAGTGCGATGGAAATCGCTCAGAAACATTCCTCCAGTGAGCAACAGCATCAGGCCCAGCAATACAACAAACGTGTCAGGGGTACTTACCTCTCCGTGGGAGATCGTGTTTTGGTGGCGAATAAAGGTGAACGAGGGAGGAGGAAGTTGGCCGACAAATGGGAGGATGGAGTGTACACAGTTGTTGGTGCAAATCCCAATATCCATGTCTACAAAATACAAGATGCTAAGGGACACACAAGAGTTGTGCACAGGAATCTTTTGTTGGAGGTCAACTTCTTGCCACTTTCTGGGATGGACGAGAGTCAGGATACCCATGCAAATGACCAGTCTTTGGCCAGCGAGGAGTCTGATCAGGAAGACTGTGGCGATGATACAGCATCAGTGTCTGAGTTGTTGATTCATGATGACAGTGCACAGAATTTGTCAAATTCCAGAGATGGTGAGAGTTTTGCAGTTTTGCCACCTGTAGTTCCACCCGAATCTGAGTCAGCCGATTCAGAAGAGCTGGATCAGTCTAGACCAGTGCACAGTCCTGTTGGTGCCATTGCAGATTACCCAACCATTTCACTTGCACCACAATCAGATATTTCACACTCACCACATGACGCATTGGTTCACGCTGACCCGCACACACACACTGCAGCTGAGGGTATTGTTAGAACACGTGCAGGAAGAGTAGTGAAATCAGTGAACAGACTAATAGAATCTATGGTTCAGAAACCATTTCTAAGGAGTTCAAACATTTTGTTTGGGAGCCATCCCTAGTCTCTCTTTGTTTTGCATAGATTATTTTTGATATTTGTTTTTTTTTTGGGACTGTGTTATGAGCATTGATACTTACAGATGTCTGTAAAAGAATTTTTTGGCCCAAGTGTTGTGTGGCGTATCAGGCGTCGCATTTAGCTAAGGGGATTCAGAGACCTGATCAATCTCTTTCTTCCCTTAACCTTGTATGTGAGGTGACTTCTAAGTTGACTGTGGACTAGGTCTATATTTTTCATTTGGGCCAGTTGGTGTCAGAGTCAGATGACATATGTGTTCTATACAGTCCTGAGACTCCACTTCAGGATGTTGGTGAATTTCAGGAGGGGTGAATGTAACCAGGTTGAAATTATATCTTTACTTTTACGGTTGAAATGTCACCAAATCCTGATGAACATTCAGACGTCAGAGGATTACGTCAGAGTGAGAGTCAGAGTGAGAGTCAGAGTGAGCGTCGTGCATCAGAGCTCCGTCGAGTTTATCATCCAAATCCTATTTTCTGACTACCTTGTTCCTATTTATATAATATAACATATTCGTTTATCTCAAGAATACTTTACCGTGACGACTATTGAGCAGTACTACCACGTGAAACGATTTATCACTGCTAAACACCCAGTGTTAGCATATAGCCCGCTAGCATCAACAAACAGCCGATCTAATGGCGGACTCATCCACTGTATGCTATTCAGACCTGTCCTCACCTGAGCGGGAAGCTGTGGAGCAGTTGATACCCGGTTATCGCAGATCCTACGCGAAGTACAGCGCCCAGTTCACCCAGGCTCCACACATCCACAAGCGGCCGAGAAGTGCAAAAAGCGAACACCCTACGCGGTGCAGCTTCACGGACCGCGCTCGAGGGAACGGAGACGCCATCGCCCAGAATGAAAGCGATCGGGAAGCCGTGGAGGAGCCGTTGCCCGGCCGTCGCAGATTCAGCTTGCCTCACATCACACTGACTACAGACGTCCGCAAGCGATCGGGGCGTGCTGCGAGTGAGCTTCCCTCGCGATGTAGCTTCACGGACCGCGTCCAGGTGACCGAAGACGCCATCACCCAACATGAAAGCGGTAAGACTCCGCTTGTTATTGTAACCTGCATTACTTGCCACATGTACAGTTTAGCTTCTTCCATCAGCACAGAGGGGTTTACTTGTGCTAAGTGTATTGAAGTAGTAAGGCTGACGGAGAAGATTGCAGAACTAGAAGCGCGCATCCAAACGCTAGTTGATGACAGCAATACCGCTAATGCTACAAACGCTATTACCGCTAATGCTACAAACGCTAATACCGCTAATGCTACAAACGTTAATACCGCTAATGCTACAAACGCTAATACCGCTAATGCTACAAACACTGTTTCGGGTGCGCCTAGTGTTAAACGTAATACACATAGCTCGGTTCCATCATCTGAGTCAAGGGGGCCGACTAACTGGGTGACTGTCAGGCGGCAAAGTCGTTTCCGGTGCCCACCCAAGACCCCCCTGGTAATTTCAAACAGGTTCGATATTCTAAGCAACACACCGACTGAGACGTCTGTTAAAAGTGCCTTGGTCATTGGAGATTCGATACTTAGAAACGCAAACATTGAGGCACCAGCCACCATAGTCGATTGTATACCGGGAGCCAGGTCTTCAGACATTAGATCAAAAGTTAAAGTGCTGGCTAATGCTAAGCGTAAGTTTTCTAAAATTGTTATTCACGCCGGCACGAATGACACCAGACTCCGCCAGTCGGAGATCACCAAAGATAATATTAAAGAGATATGTGAAATTGCTAAAACAATGTCAGACAATGTAATATGCTCTGGTCCCCTCCCCGCCTACCGGGGGGATGAAACTTACAGTAGATTATTGTCTCTTCACGACTGGATGTCAAAATGGTGCCCTCAGCATAACGTAGGGTTTATAGACAATTGGAAGCATTTTCGGGGGAGACCTGACCTGCTAAAGAGAGATGGCCTCCATCCATCTCAGGAAGGAAGTGCGATTCTCTCTATAAATCTGACCAATAGTCTTACTTCGAATACAGTCTGACTATCCAGGGTACAAGTCAGACAACAGGCGGATCGGCTTAACCGTCCATCTGTTAGCTGCCGTGATATGTCAAGATCACTTATATCCCAGCACTTCGAGTCAATCTTACCAGAATATCAACACATTTCAACTGTATCTGTTCCCCGAACAAATAAATACAGAGCACCGCTTGCCACATCTGGTACAAATCTGATTAATATAAAATTAGACAACAATACTTTAACAGATGAACCTCGAATATTAAAATTCGGCCTTCTTAACATTAGATCGCTTACCAATAAAGAACCTATTGTCAATGAAATAGTTACAGACCAAAACTTAGATGCACTCTGTTTAACAGAAACCTGGCTTAAAGCAGACGACTACATTAGTTTAAACGAATCCACCCCACAAGACTATTATTATAAACACGAACCTCGATTAAAGGGGAGAGGGGGTGGTGTAGCTACAATATACAACAAAATTTTTAAAGTAAACCAAAAATCTGAAGTAAAATTTAAATCATTCGAACTAATGTTGTTAAATATGGAAATAACCGATCGTAACCACAAACAGCTCTCTTTTGCCTTAGCTACAATATATAGACCTCTGGGCCACCATGCAGATTTCCTTAAAGAAATAGCAGATTTCCTGTCTGAGCTTGTAGTCACTGTAGATAAAGCTCTTATCGTTGGTGATTTTAATATTCATGTGGATAACCCAAAAGATGCACTAGGACGTGCATTTATGGATGTTCTAAATTCTCTCAATATTAGACAAAACGTGACAGGGCCAACGCATACTCGTAAGCACACATTAGACTTAATTCTGTCACTCGGGCTCAATATTAATGACATCAAAATATCACCTCAGAGTGATGCAGTTTCTGACCATTACCTTGTGTCATACACTGTACTTCTAGATAGGATCAGTCAATCCACAACATGCTACAGATTAGCCAGAACAATAATTTCCACCACTAAAGATAGATTTATTAGCACTCTTCCAGACCTGTCCCAAATTAAACATGTAGCAGATAACTCTGACGATCTAGATATTGTAATAGAAAACCTAAACAATGTCTGTTCTAACACATTGGATGCCGTTGCTCCCATTCGAAAAAAGAGAATCAAAGAAAAACCGCCAGCTCCATGGTATGATCATCACACCGCAGCACTCAAAAAGGCAACTAGGAAAATGGAAAGAAATTATAGAAGCACAAAGTTAGAGGTATGGCGTGCAGCATGGAAAGAGAGTGTTAAACAATACAGACAGGCTATTAAAACCGCCAGATCTACCTATCTTAGCAGGCTTATAAATGAGAATCATAATAACCCTCGTTTCCTCTTCAGCACGGTTGCAAAACTGACTAGAAATAAAGAACAAACAGAAACCAATAGTAAACTTCAACACAATAGTAACGACTTCATGAACTTCTTTTCTAACAAAATTACGTCTATAAGGGAAAACATCGTAGCTACCCAGGCAGCCACCACTCAACCCGTTAGTTCACTAAACACTAGATTACCATATGAACATCTTGATTCATTTAAACCTACTACAATAGACGAGCTCTCTAGACTAGTTACATCATCCAAATCATCGTCCTGTATATTAGACCCCGTTCCCACAAAACTGCTTAAAGAAGTATTCCCTGTAGTGTCAACCCCAGTTCTAAATATCTTTAACTCATCGCTAGAAATAGGATATGTTCCAACAGCTTTCAAACTAGCAGTTATTAAACCGCTGATTAAAAAACCGCAGCTTGATCAGGGAGAGCTTAATAACTTTAGACCAATCTCAAATCTCCCTTTTCTTTCGAAAATATTAGAAAAGGTAGTGGCAAGCAAGTTACGCACATTCTTGACAAATAATAGTACATATGAAAAGTTCCAATCAGGATTCAGGCCCCACCATAGCACAGAGACAGCGTTGCTTAGAGTTACAAATGACCTCCTATTAACATCCGATCGTGGTGAAATCTCAATTCTTATATTATTAGACCTTAGTGCAGCCTTTGACACAATAGATCATACAATCTTACTCAATAGACTAGAAAACTATGTTGGTATCAGTGGTCAGGCGCTAGCCTGGTTTAGGTCGTATCTAACCAATCGCTATCACTTTGTTTATGTAAACGAGGAAGAGTCATATCACTCCCTGGTTAAATACGGTGTACCGCAGGGATCGGTTTTAGGTCCTATCCTGTTCTCGTTATACATGTTACCTCTAGGAGACATTATCAGGAAACATAACATAAGTTTTCACTGCTATGCGGATGATACCCAGCTTTACATCTCCTCACATCCGAGCGAAACACACACGTTTTCTAAGCTAACAGACTGCCTTAGCGATGTTAGTGACTGGATGGCACATAACTTTCTTAAACTGAACTCCAATAAGACAGAGATACTTATTATTGAACCGAATCGCTACAAACATAATATGTCAGATTACAAGTTGCACATAGATGGCTGCACTGTGGTGCCATCTTCCACGGTTAGGAACTTAGGTGTGATGTTCGACAGCAACTTATCCTTCAATAGTCATATCGCCAACGTCTGCCGCACAGCATTCTTCCATCTTAGAAATATCTCGAAAATACGCCATATACTGTCTACATCTGACGCAGAGAAGCTTATCCATGCTTTTATGACCTCTAGAATAGACTATTGTAACTCGCTACTCGGGGGATGCCATGCAAATCAAGTAAACAAGCTTCAGCTAGTTCAAAACGCTTCCGCAAGGGTACTTACTCGATCTAAAAAGTATGACCACATAAGCCCAATTCTGGCATCTTTACACTGGCTACCAGTTAAATATCGCATACAATTTAAAATATCACTAATCACCTACAAAGCTTTAAATGGCCTAGCACCCTCATATCTTAGAGAATTACTATCAGAATACAATCCATCACGCACACTACGGTCGCAAAATTCTGGTCTCTTGATTATCCCTAGACTATCAAAAGTGTCTAAAAATGGAAGGTCATTTTCCTACTTAGCCCCTAAGCTCTGGAATGATTTACCAACCGATGTCCGAGAATCAGACACAGTCGATAATTTTAAATCTAGACTTAAAACTTTTCTCTTCAACAAGGCATTCACATAATTGTTTTATTAATGGTACTCGTCTCACAATAGTTAGCTTGAACAACCTAATAAATAAATAAACTAAATATTCTTAAGAAAATGTTTAATCTCTCCTTACTCGTTTACATATGTGCAGCAAACCATGAGCCGGGCATAAACTTTTAAAAACAAAGGTCACGTATAAAATAGAAAAGGCTACATACAAGGAAAAGAAACGCTACTCTGTGCACATACAAACCACAATACAAGGCCAAAACTTCAAAACTACACCAATAAATCCCCGAATCGGGCCATTAATTGTCAAGCCCAGAGGAGTGATTGAAAGTTATGTATGGAATTATGTTATCACTTGCTCGGCCCATCTCCTGAGGTTTCTGAGTCGAGTAGGGGAGTACTGTGAAGCCCAGACAGGCATCAGGGAGATGGCTGGCGCAGTCACGTCCCCGTCTCCCCTTTACTCCCTTGCTCGTCCGAACTTCAATAAAGCACGATGGGTATAGATTTGTGGTTTTAAGCCCACTAGTCGGGGGCGGGACTTCAGTCCTTAAAAGGGTGTCACTGCACCCATTTCCAAAACATTCGCCGTCCCGTGCATTTTTCTCATTCTCCCTAAACCAAACTGCGCAGAGTCTTTCACTAGGATGACGTTGTATCTTCAATACGTATATGTACATGTATGTGTATGTATGTGTGTATGTGTGTATGTATATATATGTATATGTGTGTGTATGTGTATGTATATATATGTGTATATATGTATATATAGATATGTGTGGATATATATGGATATATGTTTGTGTATATGTATAGGTGTATACATATGAATGGCCCCTACGCTAATTGGGTTTTGTTTTTCTTTCTTTATGTCTCGTCCTCCTCTCCGAGGACAATGAGACAAACAGACCCAGTTCCGGTAAATGTGAAAGTCGGCACACCTCTGACCCACCGGCAGACCTTCAACGTGATGCCCAGCTGATGCATGACCAACGACCACCGGCAGAACCCGCTTAACCTCCGCCTAATCTCCTTAATCGTTTCAATATAAATATATCTCCCAAGGGTTTTTCCCTCCTATGACTTTTTTTTACTTCCCCGGCTGAGCCTGGGGTTTTTTTTCTCCTAGGGGGTTTTTCAACCCGGGGAGGCAGCCCTCTTGGGCTTAACTTAGCACCATCTTCTTTACGTTACATTAGCAATATGCACGCTTATAATGTTGATTCATAGCCGCATCAAATTTAGCTGCTTGTGCTATCGTGTATTATGTTGTGCTATCTGTCGTTTTTCTGTGCTTTTCACTTCTTCTATTAACCCTTGTGTGGTGTTCATATTTTTGTTACTTAGACGATGTTTGTGGGTCTATTGGACCCAGAGCATTATTAGTATCTTAAACCAATGCAGTCATACAAATTTATGTAATATTGTTTACAGATGTTTACTTTAGCCTTATTGCAAGTAACATAGACAGAATTCATGGTTAATATTTGTTTTTTTACCACTGGTAGAGGACTATTTATAAACTAAAGTGCCATTCGTTTTTGTGGTAATATGAAATAAAAGAAGAAAATTCTATTCTGATCCAGATTTTGGGGGAAAAACTATTTTATCATAAATAAGTATAAATGAAACCAAGTTTTTCATCACTGTTGATGTTATATTCTTTGAACTTTTTGAAATTGTACACATTTGTGTCAGTCTACACAGCACAGGCCCCAACTGAACAGATGCCGTATCTTAAGAAATTATTTACACTGAACACATAACCTGTTCTTGCCAGCAAACACAACACATTAGAAGCAAAATTTTACTGTGTAGTTGTGTTGCGTATGCATTTCTTGCATTTTATACACATATAATGTGTCCATCTTATGTCCACACACATGTTATACAATGTGTTGCTATTGAACATAACTTAGAATGATGAAAATTCATGGATAATATTTTACTTTCTCTATTATTCACTCTCTCTCACACACACACACACATCTTTGTTGGACATTTAGTTCCCACAATGTGATAAATACCAGGTACACACACGCACGCACATGTTTCTGGTTTCCATGTTTTGTGGGGACATTCCATAGATGTAATGCATTTTATTTCTATTCCCCTTACCTACCCCATTCCCTAACCCCAACCATCACAGAAACCCTTCTGCTACTTCACATTTTCAAGAAACATCATTTTGTTTGATTTATAAGCTTGTTTCCTGATGGGGAAATCAAAATGTCCCCACAAGGTCACAAAAATACTGGTATTCCTATCTTTTTGGGGACAATTGGTCCCCACAACGTGATAATTACCCGGCCGCACGCACGTGCACGCACACACACACACCAGGTTTTGTGGTAAACCCATTTTTTTTTACTACACTTTTACTACAGTAAAACCATGGTTATTTTTTGTAAGGGATATAATGGTAAAATGTAGAATGTTTCCTGTTAGACAGAAGGTAAAGTGTTTGGGACAGTGGGGGCAGACAAATGTTCATGCATGATATATAACATGTTGGATGCTTGCGGCATTACAGCAAGAGTAGAAGGACAAAACTCTGACATGCATCCATCACATATGTACAGACATATATACAAACACACTCATGCACTCACAGGAGTCGCAGATAGGAGAAAAACAGAGTAAAGTTACATAGCAAATTCAATTTTCACATTCTTATTACCCCCGGGTCCAGTGGACCCGAACACCACATATGTAATATAAATGTGTAGGGGGGGTACACGATGTACAGTAATTATAAAGTTGTTTATTTTTATGTTCTTCATAGAAAATGAGCCAAGGCCAATGAATCTGAGGTTGAAACAACAATTAATTACATAATTTTTCTTACAGTAAACATTAAAAACGGGTCCCACAGACCCGAACACCACACAAGGGTTAATGTAAAGCTGCTTTGAAACAATCACCAATTGTGAAAAGCGCTATATAAATAAAATTGAATTAAAATTGAATTGAATTGAATTGTTTTCTTTATGTTTGAGATGTCTTTTATTGTTAATATTTACACCTGTATGTTGTATTCAGACCATGTTGTTAATACCTGTACTGTCACTTTAAGAGGCCGCAGTCTTTGTGTCGTCATTCACGTGCTTCTCTCAGTTTGCGCCAGGCAGGCTGAGAGGAGGTAATGTATTATTTTGCTCGTCAGTTTTAAACACTTATTTCGTTTTTTGGACGATACAAACTTTGTTTTATGCCTGTATAAATGTTAGTTTTGAGGCTGTGAACATTCAGTTAACATGTCAATTGATTATAAACCTTGTAAACAGACTTTTTACAAGCTTTAAAATAGACATGTTTCCACGTGCTAGTTTATAGGGTTTTCTATGTGTTTATCTGCTAACAGGAGCTTAAGATCTGTGTGCTATGTGGAGGAGACTGCATGTGACAGAGCCTTATTTATTTTTGTTTGTTGATTTGTACAGGTATGTGTTCATTATAATTAATCTGGCATAGTGTTTACATTTGTTGCATTATGTAAGTAAAAGAAATTCATGATGTTAATTACATTATAAAATGCTCAATCTATTTAGTTCATTTTCACATTTTTATTTAAAAGTATTTTTGCTGATACAACTAAGTTTTATCAGTGGTGTATGTATATGCAGTTTGCGCCAGGCAGGCTGAGAGGAGGAGCTTAAGATCTGTGTGCTATGTGGAGGAGACTGCATGTGACAGAGCCTTATTTATTTTTGTTTGTTGATTTGTACAGACAAATCCGCTGTTCCATCTTCATTAAAAGAGTAACCAGCAGTTGGTTGTGGTTTGGGTCTTTTCTTCATTCATCACAACAAGAACACAACGCAGAATATACAAGGGTTAATGGACGTGCATTTGACCTGAAATAAACTGTTATAGACTGCACACCCGTTACAAAAGCAAAGCATTTATTTACTTACCAGGCTACAGGTGAAGCAGCTCTTTGCGCCTTCTAACGTCTCATAATTAGTTCTCATTTATTTCCAAGAGACTCAATAATAATCTTTTACATTCAATCCTTTAATCTTTCATATTTAAAAGCATTTTTGTGCTGCTGCGCATTCATGTACTTTGTGATAAGCAAACCCGCGTTGTCGTCCCGTTTATAGGTGCATATTACTAATGTGCTCTTTAAATAACATTAAACACATTGCGCCATTGACTTTAGACTTTAGACCAGGTTTTTGTTGGTCAATGGCGTAGTCTATTTTAGTTGCCTCAAAATAGCAACGCGCCAACAATGCGCCTGAACACACCTCGTTTACAAACCAGGGCGCAAATGCATTTGCTATTTAAACAACGCGGCGCTAAACGTGAAAATTAGGGTGGAAACTAGCGAAAGACACTTGCGTCGCGCATTGCGCCGGGTGTAAGATAGAGCCCCTGGTGTCCTCATGTCTCCTGCAGAAGGACTATGACATGTTGACAGGTGAGCAGGAACCCTAAGCATCTTTTCAGAGTCAGTTCCCCACCATCTATGAGCTGTTGGTGTCTTAAGGACCGTTTCACAGGTACATTAATTATTTATGCGTCATTGAACAAGCAAGAAAAACATTGTTTGAAACCTTTAAAATAAGGATCTTTAAAGTTTATGGATTTGGCAAAAGTTATCTTTAAAGTAAAAAGGGACATTTCTTTTTTTATATCTGGTGTATCTTTTAAACGATTTCCAAAAGATTTTCTGTATATACCTTTTTCATTTTCCAGAGCCATGATGTAGAAATACATCATTACTGCAGTCAGCAATAACATCATTGTAGACCATACTGATCTCCTGACCAAAGGTGAACCTGAGGAAGATTTTTTAACATAAATACTTTTACTTTCAAAGGCAAAATACTCTTTAAAATCAAGGTCATCATTTACCAAGAAATATGACAAACAATTTACAGGGCAAACATGGGTCCATTTGAAAACATTAGTTAACTAAATTAACTAACCTTAAGGAAAACACCATTTATGCATCTTCATTTTAACATTTACGAATGAATTTTTAAAAGTTGTAACTGTTAACATTAGTTAATACATAATGAACTAACACAAACAACTGTATGAGCATTAACTTACATTAACAAAGAATAAAACATTCTGTAAAATGTTTATATTAACTTATTGCTCATTGCTAAGTTTGTTAGCTAATGCATTAAATAATGTTAACAAACAAAAAAAGGATTGTACTCACATCCCATCTTTTGCCCACATGTAACATTCCAGTCGTAATTGGTTGATGTTGTTATCACAGGTAAAACTGCAACAATGAAGAAACCTAAAAACAGAAGAGTTTATTAAGAGATGCATGGACTGACAGTCTCAGTTGTGACAACAATACATCAGTGTCACTGCATAGTGTATGGTGTTTTTCTTATGAAAGACCTCAAGACATCAGGTATATTTATCATCAGTCATTATATCTGTATAAAACTATATATTTATATCTAGTTATACCTGAGGAGTTTCACAAAAAACAATTAACATATATTTTAAACTGCTGTATCCACGTAATGAGTTTTCTGATTTGATTTAATTTGATTTTAAATATGAATACTGCAATCATACACCATTAATGAATCCATATAGTTTATAAAACTGATCTCACCTCCAGCGGATCCAAACATGTAGAACAGGAGGATGAATTGTAATGAAGGCAGAACATCACGGATTACCCAAGACAGAATATTGAATATTTTATTTATCCTTTCACTTACTTTCCCAGAGATCTCAGCCAACGCTGTATTAGAAAACACAACAATCAATAAAAGCATTGAGAGTTTAAATCAGTTTTTAAGTAATGGCTTTAAAGCATTGGTTCTCAATCCTGGTCCTGGAGGCCCACTGCTTTGCACATTTTGTATGTCTCCCTTATTTAACACAGCTGATTCAAATCATCAGCTCATTAGAGATCTCATTGTCCGTCAGATAAGAGAGACATACAAAATGTGCAGAGCAGTGGGCCTCCAGGACCAGGATTGAGAACCACTGCTTTAAAGTGATTCATGGCAGACTTAAAGATTAAAGTGTTAAAAACTGATTGACTCATGTGACAAAGCATATCATTACAAACCTCTTCAAAACAGCACTTAAGATTGAAGATAATTAATAGAGACATGATTATTATAAAATCATCAGTTAGAGACATTAATAAAATGTCTTCCTAGACCCCTATAATGTTATTTTTTCCTAGTAAGTGTAATACAAAATGACTTGATGAAATATGAATATGATTATAATGATCATGACATTTCGCTAAATATCAGGTAAGCATCAGATAATCAGGGAAACAATCACTTTATAAATAGAGATTGAAGCTTTTTAAAACAATGTCTAAACAAAGCTGACATTCTCCACAAATCTTTAAGACAAACAGTGATTTTCCATATGAATGAATGAACTACTGGTAACGTCTCGGGTTACGTATGTAACCCTTGTTCCCTGAGAAGGGAACGAGCCGCTGCGTCGCCATAGAAACGCTTTGGGAACGCCTACAGCGTGGCGGCGTCTGAGTATGTATATCAAATTCGACCAATGGTTGGGCGTGACATCATAGACGGAAGCCAGAGAGCATAAATATGGCAGAAAGGAACACCCACTTTATCACTTTATAAGCCGAAGCGGGTATTCAGGCACGCCGGATGTATGGCCAGGAAGACGCAGCGTCTTGTTCCCTTCTCAGGGAACAAGGGTTACATACGTAACCCGAGACGTTCCCTTTCGAGGGAACTCGCGCTGCGTCGCCATAGAAACGCTTTGGGAACACTATACCCAATCCGCCAGACTACAAGTGCCTGTCTGTGTGTAGAAAACACAACTGAGACCAAAGCACAACTAAGACCAAAGCACACGATCACCAGGAATAGAGTTGAGATCCAACTCAAAAGTGTACAAAAGTGAGCGGTGAGGACCTGCCTGCCGCATCACAGATATCCTGGATCGAGGCCCCTGCCCACAGGGCCCTATATGCTGCCATACCTTAAGTTGAATGCGCTCTGACGGTTAAAGTAAAGGGCCGTCAAGAGGCTTTATAAGCACATGGGATAGCCTCGGCTATCCATCTACCTAAAAGCTGCTTGGTGGCCGGGAACTCAGTCCGGGCCGAACCGAAGCATTAAAATTACTGCTCTGTTCACCACCCTCTGGCTAAATCCTTAAAAGGTGGAGGGCTGAAAGCCTGCAATATTATGGGGCATGGAATATTATTCCGAACCTTAGACCCGTAATCCGACCTAGGGTAGAAAGCCTTCACCATGCCTGGAGCGAACCCAAGGCAAGTGAGTGAAGCAGAGAGAGCCAATAAAATTCCTACCCTCTAAAGGGAGGTAATAGCTAGGAGAAATATAGTTTCCAGAGTAAGAAACTTTCTAAAATGGCATCAATGGCTCAAATGGTGCCCCTAATAAGTCCTCCAGGACCACAGACAGATCCCACGCAGGGATCCTAAAATGACTCGCAGGCCTCAGCCTCCGAGTGCCACACAGGAAACGCATAAATAGATGGTCGCTACTTAATGAGGGACCGACCACTAAGGTATGAAAGACAGATATAACTGCCACATAAGCCTTAATGGTCAAAGGAGGCAGCCCTGCTGCAAACCGCTCCTATAAAACTCCAGAACTGTACCAAGGGGCAGTTAACTGGGTCATGTAAGTGCTCTTGGCACCACGTAATTAAAGTCTTTCTTCAAATGCGTATAATTTCCTGGTGGAGGGAGCTCTGGAAATAAAATATTCTGCACAACCTCAGTTGAGAGACCATTTCTATGAGTCTGTCCTCCTCAGAGGCCAGACCCAAAAACTCTAGGCAGGGGTAAAACACAGTGCCCCTTGCCTGAGACTACCAATCCCTCCAGATCGGCCCCTGAAATGGGGAGCCGTCTAGGAGGGAGACCAGGTTCGAAAACCACACTCGGGTCAGCCAACATGGGGCTACGAGCAACAGCTGTGCCTGTGCTGCCGAACCCTCTCCAGAACTCCCGGGAGCTGAGCAATTGGGGAAAAACACACCGGAGGCCCACAGACTCTTCCTGTGTCATGGCAACCAGTCCGAGTGGGACTGGGTGAAAGAGAGAAAACCAAAGAGTACAATGTGAATTCTCCTGAATTGCAAACAGGTCAGCTTTCGCTTGGCCGAACCTGAGCCAAATTTGCTCCCCCACATGTGGGTGGAGTCTTCATTCCCCAAGCTCAATGCCTGCCTCAGCAGAATGTCTGCTCCATGTGGACTTACATAGATTTTGACCTTATGGTCTTCCATAGCCACTTCCCGGCCTTAAAGGGATGCATCCATCGTAAGCCTGATGTGACGACCCTGAGCCCCCAATATTGGCCTTCATGGGAAAGGAACCATGGTTTCTTCCATAATACTATGGCACAAAGCATCTGCGTGTGACCTTGATCATGAGAAACGGGTTGCCCCTCAGGGAACCCCATGGTTAAAAGGATGGATTCTTTACGAGCAGGAGACAACCGTGCCTGCAGTCGTTGAAATCCATACCACGCCGAGAAAAGAGGTCCTCTGTGCTGGAGAAGCATACTTTTCCTGGCGTTTAGTTGATGGGACACTTTTGGCCCTTTTGCCTTTCCATATAACTGATCACAGCTAGAAAGGGATGCATCTGTCATGCAGCGACAGACCACACCTCACCTCGGGCTTTGAGACAGAAACACGAAATCTTTACATATTCTAGAGTACAAAGACATGTGCGCGTAACCCTGAACATGCAAAAAGGGTTGCCCCTCGAGGAAAAACCCTGATTTTAAAACCACCACTTGGTGTGCGATTGACCTAGCTTCAACTCATTCACTTATGTGAAAAATGGACATGACACGAGCAGGAGACATCTGTACCTGCATCATTGTTGAGTTCCATATTATCCCCAAAATGTGATCACCTGTGTTGGGACTAACATACTTTTCTTGGTGTTCAGTCTCAACGCTAGGTATCTAGATCTGCAAACACAACATTTCGATGCTGTGCTGCCATCTGTGCTGACTGTGCTAATATTAGCCAATCATCAATATAAATAGTATGCAAATGCCCTAAAGATGCAATGGCGCCAGGGCAGCATTTACACATTTTGTAAATGTGTGAAGGGATAGAGCTAGGCCGAAAGGCAGTGTTGTGCCTGAACGAGTTCATTGAACGAAAGTTCATGAACTCGTTCATATTTTCTGAATGCACTGCATTACTGCCTGATGAACTTGTTGTGAACTCGTTCATTCTGGTGCTTGTGAACGGCACGCCCTCTCAGTTCAATAGGGTGCCAGATTTCTGTAGAGATTTCCAGGGGAAAACCTGGCTAAAACACACTGTAAACAGGCCTTAATGTGTAGCGGAAAAAACACCCAATCTGGCAACACCGCCACCAGGCTGCATGCGTCATCAAAACAACTCTGACTGGACGCTGCTGAAATCCCTGCCGCGCCACTCATATAGTTTAACATTAAATAACATCATATTTGTCCTAAATCGTTAACGATTAACATAGGCTGCTAATGCATATTCTGGATCTTGAAATAGACTTTGACTAAGCTCACGCTATTTAACGTGCACGTGCGGTGTGCAATACCTGCGACTGCGAGTTGTACTACACGCGATGCCTCTTAGCGCTTCTCGCCCGGAAAACCCCCTTGAAGCACCGGCTAGCCTTTCAAGGTATGTGCAAGCAAATACAAAAATTAAAAGACAGTCAATGCTAATGTAAACCCTGGTTGGATAAGGATTTAAAGTTGGATATGAAGATGAAATCTGACGCATTTAGCTTCAGTGTTAAAACTAATAAAATAATTGCTGTCTGTGGTTCTAAATGGGCTATAATGGCATTCATTTTTTTTTTAAATAATATGGGAAAAAAAGAACTATAAATTAGTTCATTTTTGGAACTGTGAACTAGTTCAAAATTTTGAAATATGAACTATGAACTGAATTAGTTCATTTTAAAAACTGTGAACTGTGAACTGAAATAGTTCATTTAGAAAGTGAACTTTCCCAATACTGCCGAAGGGAAGGCTGATATTGGTATGCCATGCCCCCAAAGGCAAACCTGAGATTCTGTGAGCAGGAAAAATCCATTAACAAAAAACAGTCCTCGGATCTGATTTGAGATTAATGTGAGTGACTGTCAACATCATGAACCATAATTTTGTGACAGTTTTGTGTAGCCTTTGAATAAAAGGAATTCCAATTCCTGCTCTAAAATTAGGGATGTAGCCTAATTTTTACCAAGGGAACCTGATTTACTGTGCTCTGTACTACGAGAGGCAGAGTGTTCACAGTTAATACAGGAGGGCACTGAGAGGTGTGGGAGCCCGTAAATGGCGGATAAAACCCACACTCACCCTGATAGGGCTTAATACATGTAACGGAGTTAGAATTGTACATAGTTTTCATATAGTTTTATTGTGAATTCTTATGAATTCAACAGTTAGTTCCATGTTGTACTGGTGCCCTCTAGTGGTTTGTATGAGAACTGCAGAAGAAAAAAAATGTTAAAACAGGAAATGATGCAACACAGCAGTTGATATGGGTACTGCTGGCTGTGGGTGAGTCTGCATTTGCCTCGGTGCAATTTGATAAAATATAAAAGATATAGATGCAGATTTAATGTAAAATAAGATTAGTCTTTAAGTATTTTATGTTTGTAAAGTAGTTGGGTAATATTTTGAGTATTTAAAAGGCTATTTGGTGTTTTGTGAACTTTAGTGAAGCTGTGGCTAATGCTAATGCTACTACACGTTTTATCTAGGTCACATATGCCTGCAGTTAATGATGAAACCACTAAAAGGGTGATTTTTGTTTAATATTACAGGTATGTTTCTTTCTGTATGTTCTTAATTGTTATTATATTTATGTTCCTTTTGTAAAATGTAATTAAATGTTGTGATGTATACTTTTGGAAACTATGCAACACAGCAGTTGATATGGGTACTGCTGGCTGTGGGTCACATATGCCTGCAGTTAATGATGAAACCACTAAAAGGGTGATTTTTGTTTAATATTACAGTAAAGAAGATTTTCATCGACTGACAGTTGCTTGCCGTGTATTTATTGACGAGTCAAAGACCCTCGTGTAGAGAGTGTGGGGTTCGAGTGGATTCCAGTAAATTCATGATAAAGCACAACGCAGAGTTAAAGAGAAATCTTACACTTTTTACATGGGAACAGTAATCTGTCACTTTGGTCTTCTGAAACCCGTCACATACATATATTTGACAATGTTGGAGGCTTTAGGGATGAAGCCACTCATGGCAACATACTCTAAATATAGCATATTATGTTTAAAAGCTAGCTGAAGTGCTTGTGTAAACATGGTCAGATGGTCTTTTCCATGACTTGCATAATAATGGAGATCAGGAAAGAAAGGAAGCCTCTGGTGTTGAGATTGCACTCATTTTGTAAGAAAACTCTCATCTATAGTTTCTTTTATATATATATATATATATATATATTCTCATTTAATAGACCGGTCGAGGCAGGCCTCGAACCGCAAGACACGCGAACATCATCTGACACAGTCAAACAGTAAAGCACGGGCTACCGATCGGGCCGAGAGAAACCGACATGCGGGCTCCCGAGTCCCTCCCGATAGCAATGATAAGTGCACACCGCCTTAGCGGACGCGGATCTGAACCGGTCGGTGAAAAGAAGGGCTGTGTCTACAACATAGATCTCCTCAGAGGTAAAACATTGCATAGAGCTCCCGTTCGGGTTGGAAGTGACCGCAATGCGTGCTTCCAAACCCTCCCGAGGCAGAGCTTTCACGGTCAAAGTACACTACACCACCTCAGTGGACGCAGGACTTAAGCCGCGAGAAACGCGATCATTGTCTTGACTCATCAAAACAACGACACACAGCCCGAGTGGTGTGTGGCTGAGTTTTGGCATGTTTGAAGGGCTCTGGCAGCTTAACGTGCGGACGCTCTTCCGGCCATTCGGATTAAACTTCAACACATGCAGCTCGTATACTGAGCTTGATTAAATCATTACATTGCGGAGGGAGGATAGCTGTGCGTCCTCACTACCCTGTACTCGAATATATCAACCCCCTCGGGGGAAGATTACACGAGATCACGTCCCTCTCAATGAGGGGAAGTAACTGCAGTGCAGGCTTCCACACCCAGAGGAGGAACAACGGAGCTTTTTGAAAGGTAAGTTATCATAATGAACACACGTCACACCGCGCCCTCAAGAGCGGCGTGAGCGTGCTCAGCTCCTAAACTTTCTGATTTCTTATTTTCCTTCATTATCAGCCACACAGTTAAACTATTCAGTCACACAGTTTTTTAAGCTATTCAAACACTCTTGATACACACACACATAGATTGCCGCTGAGGCTTTAAAAGATAAAGTGGGCGTTCCTTTCTGCCGTATTTATGCTCTCTGGCTTCCGTCTATGACGTCACGCCCAACCATTGGTCGAATTTGATATACATACTCAGACGCCGTCACGCTGTAGGCGTTCCCAAAGCGTTTCTATGGCGACGCAGCGCGAGTTCCCTCGAAAGGGAACTGATGTTAATGGTCAAAGGAAGAGAATAAAGAGAATGAAATGGATTGAAATGAATGAGCAATGACTTCACTTCGAAGGCAAAACAGAGGTTATTGTATTTAGCAATAAAGACTTGAATATAAAAAGTAATGTCTGCTCCAGGTTTACTACATAAACCCACTCTCTCTATTAAATTTGAGGGATGCAATTCAAAATCTCACCGTGAGATAAATATACACACACAAAATTGCCTAAAGCAGGGGTCTTCAACATTTTTGGGGGGCAAGGACCCCTTAGACGAAAGAAGCATGCAGGGACCCCTGATACTAATGTGTAAAACAGAAATATTTAAGTAAGCAGTAAGGTACGAGAGGCTGCTTTATCGTATTTGGCAAAACGCAAAGCGGAGTAAAGTACAACTATTGACCAATCAGAATCAAGGACTGGAAATGGAAACAAAACTATTGTCATACAGCAATATTATATTAAGACAGTACATTACCACTATTATGCATGATGTTGTTGTACATGCATACTTTTCTGTGTATTATTTTATTGTTAAAGTAGATTTATTATTATTTTAAGGTATTTGCAGTGTAATACATTACTATGAGATGGACAATAACACATTTACCTGAACCTGAGCTTTCAGTATATAAAGATGACTGATCATGGTGACTGTCTATTCTGCTGAAGATAGAGGTTGTGCAGAAGACGTCAGGGCAGACGTAACAGATTTAAAGCTGCGGTAGGCAACTCTGGAGGATTGGGATGATTTTGAATGTTTACAATTTTCATGCCCCTCCCACACTACCACTGAGCAACCTCCCTTCGAGCTCGTCCTTGTCAGTGCGTGTGCACCATTATTATAGTGAACGCATACTTAGCAAGCATTACTTACATACTTAGATTAGACAAGATTACTTACATAACATTCATAAATACAATCAATGGTTGATAAAGCACAACTACCTGTCGAGAAGAAATGTGGCAAGCTCTGCATCCAGCTTGAACTCTTTAAAATCTCACAGATTCCTCCACCTTTTAAATGGCTGTCCGATATTGATCCTAGCTTTATTACGGGCACAGTCGCTTTCTATCTTTGTTTCCTTTCTTTTAATTGGTTGTTTTCCCAGCTCTGATTGTTAACCGAGGAATCGGAAGTTTGTTAGTGAATGTTTTCTCTGCCATCACGCTGCGTTCAATCCAACACACCCGTGAACTTCAAGCAGATAGATGTGATATTGTAACGCGTGCGAGGGGGTATTGGACCAGATTGACCGGGAGCGGTGGATTTTTGCAAACTAAATAACAGGCTCTAGGTGGAGGTAGAAGCGCAGATTTTTTTCTTAAACATTCTAATTTATGTTTTTCTATCGGAGCATAGTGTCGGTTTAAGCGAATTTTTACATGGTCGTGGATCATTACTGTCACGAGTTTGAGTTACGCAAGTTTATTTTCTGCAGGAGAACAACATGCAATGAGTCCGCACCATCTTTAGGGCAACATGTTTGACAAACGCTCTTAGTCTGGATTTAAATCTGACTATGAATATTGCACCATCAGTGTCGTATTAAGACCTCGTGGTGCCCCTGGGCAACAGCTCCATACAGGTGCCCCCTGACCCACCTTACAAATGATCATGCAGGAATCCACTTTCTTTTCTAATAATTTATAAGATTTTGTAAGAATTAAAGTTAGCAATTATTACATTTCACAAGGAAACTGTCAAAATAAACATGCCACTTTTGTCAAATAAACACAAAAAAACAAACTCTTTAATCTAGCATATTAAACAACATCTGTAGTTAATGTGCACCTACTTACCGGTGTAATTCTACATTGCTTGTACTGAACAACACAAAAATTTCAGTAATATTATGCACACTTTTCTGGATGTTGACCAAGGCATGTGATGTCTTCAAAATGTATGTCCCTATTTCAGATTCAATGGCAAGCAGGGAAAGTGCAGAAAAACTGCATACTTGTGGAATTTTGTGCATGTAAAGTGATTAAATGTACTGTTTCTTTGTCTTTTTTAATTTTGTTTGGCACTGCCACTTGCTGCTGCTGCCGTTTCTCTGACATCTCATTGTTTTTGGTGCTTTTGACTGTCTGCCAAAGTGCATTGGGGGAAGGCAAAAGGTTTGTGAGATGTCTTACCTTATTTGTCTAAAATATCATAATATATCTATGAATTTTGAGATAAGATTTTTTGGATGTCATTAGTGTTACTCTTTTTTATAGCTGGGAGTGTTAAGATCTTTACATAAAAATACATTATACTTAATAAGAATGTGATTGTTACATCTCTGATGAAATAGCACAGGGCTAATGACAGCCATTTTGTTAAAATATTAGTTTTTTCCTGTAAATTGTCATTGGTGTTACCGTCATTAGTGTTACTTCTCTAATGAGTACTTCCTAAGCACTATTCCTTTAACTGACCAACATAAAAGCATAAAAACAAAACAAAATGGAAAATTTTATGAAAGTTTCTAAGCTTTATCATATTCATTATCTATTATTATACTCTAATTTGTCATTGGTCTTACATTGTGTCATTGGTGTTACATTGTGTCATTGGTGTTAAATCAAGTTTTGGTGTTATGAATGTATTTTCTTGTACTTTCTAATAATATTTTGTTGTTGATATGGGATGTAAGACATTGTTGATATTTCAGTCTTTGCATCAAAGCCTTTTTGGTTGAATATTTTTGTTTTTGTTGGTTTTAAAGAAAAAAGTCAAACTGAGAATCAAATAATTTCATACAATGCTAGGTGAAGATGAAGAATTTAATTAAACAAATATTAATAATCAATTATTTTTCTTGCTCTTATCATTCCTCTACTCAACCTTTAACTAAATACACAAGCTGTAATTAGAAAAAATATTTAGTATCAACATTAATGTTGTTTTAATCACAGGTAACACCAATAACAAATAAATGACTCATGGATTCTTTATTAAAATGTATTAAAAAGTAAAAAATAGATTAAGCTCCCTGTTTTGCGGATTCATAGATTTGACAAGTTAATTAATGCTATTAAAGAAGTTTTGGGTATGTTGAAAGAAGTTCATTTAAGCAAATTTCCATCACCAAAATTCCACCTTTTCTGTAGAATGACC
Organism: Misgurnus anguillicaudatus; assembly: GCF_027580225.2. Taxonomy (NCBI): domain Eukaryota; kingdom Metazoa; phylum Chordata; class Actinopteri; order Cypriniformes; family Cobitidae; genus Misgurnus; species Misgurnus anguillicaudatus. Next base: position 2,022,811 of record NW_027395279.1, read on the forward strand.
CATAATGTAGACGCAATGTGGTGTAATTTGTCTGTAGAATTAACACTTTACAGCATTAACAAATCTAAAAGGGCTTAAAACAGCCGCCCAAGTTTAGAAATATTATATAGTAGATGAGAACACAGATAGCACTGATTCTAAAATACCTTGTTTTTTCTGTCGCTACTGCTGGCTTCCTGAGTGAGCACTTGACTTGTCTTCAGATATTTTGTTTTTGTCCGTAGGCTAAAATTGCCCTTCACTAGGCGGCCGCAAATATGCGCAATGTAAAGAGAACATTGATTGTAATGTTTTGTACCTATGTTTGACATTTTTATCAAAAAATGCTTGTGATTAAATATCATTTGGCAGACCCCCTGCAGTTCCGTCGCGGACCCCCGATGGGCCGCAGAACCCCGGTTGAAAACAAATGGCATAAAGCAATAAATATTGTATATGTTTTCTTAAAATAAGCTTGCCTTGCCTAATGGAAACTTTTGAAAAATGTTAATTGACTGAATTCTTTTTGCACTTTATTTGTCTGAAACAAAAATCTGATCATCTGACTAAAACACTATTTCACAGCATGTTCATGTGGAGATTGAAAGAGATTAAAGAGATTTAAAGAGAAACACTCACTGTAAATAATATAGAAGAGGCAAAACAGAAGAACTGTTCCAAAGAAGATTATCATCAAAACACCTTCAAATCCAGCAAAACTCAAACCTTTTCCCCAGGATGAATAAAAAAGAACTGTGAAAGAGATAAAACAACATTATCTACCAAACATAAAGCACAGACAAAAAATAAATACATATCACATGAATTACTGCACAATTTTCATTTACAATAATAAGATACAGTGTGTTTCATTTACAGCATTATAGTCCAGTAATTACTGTACAGTATCTGGACTGCTCCTGTCTGATTCTAATCCTGCTGTGACCTTTGTGTTGTTTATGTAACATCTTTCATGACCAAAGGACATTTGGAGAAGTCATTCAGGCATTCAACTTGTGACTCAACCCATTCTCACCAAAAAGCGTACAAATGACACGCAGTGTGATTATCGTGCAATAGATACGCCAAATTCCGCTTTTGCGTGCATATGATACGCCAGTCCTTCCCATTCACTTATATGGCGAATCGTTTCGTGACGTTTTATTTATTGTTTTCTCATTTGTTTTCTGTTTTTTGCAAGCAAAATCGGAATTTGGCGTATCTATTGCACGATAATCACACTGCGTGTCATTTGTACGCATCTTGGTGAGAACGGGTAGCAAGTGACTACCACAATTTTTGATGATTCAACATTTACTGATGTTTTTTCTACAGTAAATCATGGTGAATTTTGTAAGATTGTAAAATGTGATCTGTCCTGTAATGTACAGTATATTCTAAAAACTAACATAAATCATGACATTTATTTATTTATTTACGATATTGTTTTAGATGCTGCAGAACAAACAGAATATCATTTAAGTTCTGACAACTGACAGTTTTACTTTATGTTTCACAGTTAATGATCATGTATGGTGAGTGACATTTATTTACCTGAATAAAGAACAGTTGAGAAAACAATATATTCTGTTCTATAACTCATATACTTTAACCACCATTTATTGTTGCCTATAAAAAAACAAAAGATTATGACATCATACATATAAAAAAAACACAGAAGCACAAGTGCCACGTAATCACTGAAAACTTTGTGATGGAAATTTAAAGAATAATCAATGACACAGAATTTATTTCAGGTCAAAAAAATAAAAAAAGTTATGATTAATATTCTGATCTTTTGTACTGAACTGTCAATTATCTGAAGTGAATGATACCTGTAAACTCATTTATATATGGAGCAGCAAAGAGCAACATGAGAGGTCTGAGAATATAAAGACCACAGCAGACGATCGTCTCATTCACAGATCCTGAAACAACAAACACATTAATTATGATAATTCACTCATGTATAAACAGAAGAAACACCTGACAAGCATCTTATGAAGTAGGTGTACACATCAAAAACCATGTGGATGCAGGACAAAAAATAATCATAAATGCCAAATGAGACAAACATATTGGAAATAAAGATTCAGACTTAATTAGAAATAATCCAATGTCATGATAAGTTGATTCTATTAAATGTGTGGCTTTAGGTTTAGTCTGGACATTTTACATTTTTACTGGCCCCATCTCCATGATACATTTTAGCAATGTTAAATGTTAAATAAATAAATTGAGTGATATAATGATTACAAACACTGACCTTCACAAACACCCCAGAAGATAAAAGCAAAGAACATGATGAGATTTGGACAGAAGACCAGAAACATTTGAAGGCGAAAAACTGTGGCTAACAAGAAACACAAAGTAATTTATTTTTAATTTTGTATTTCATTTTTTATATTTTTTATATAAAAAAATAACAATTTCAATTGATTCAGTTTTGGACTAGCTAGCACAATAACAGAACACCAAATTTTGATTCATCAGTGGTAGGAAGACTAAGGCTGTTTATTTCAGTGATGTGCTAGCAAACACAATGTTATTTGCACAAACTGTATCCTTTCTTCTACTTTTTTGACCTATCTCATACAAACTTCTCACAAATACACACAGTTGTTGATACTGTAATCATTATGAGGACTTACTAAATTGTGAGTAGTATTGTTCAAATCACTCAAAAAAATACTCTGAAGTAAAATTTTTGCAGGTACTGTATACATTACTAAGCCAATAATACTTTCTAAACCTACTGTAGATCTCATAGAAAGCTTAAATGGTATGTGCATGTTGTTAAATACACTCTTCAAAATAAAGGTGCTTGGTTCTTCAAATGGATGCCATAGAAGAACCATTTTTGGTTATTTAAAGAACTGTTTCTCTCATAGATTTTTATAATCTGAAGAAACAATTTCACAACAAAAAAAAAAACATTTTGTGAAACAGAAAGGTTCTTCAGATGTTAAAGGTGCTTTAGGGAACCATTCAGCCACAAAATGGTTTCATGAAGCACCTTTATTTTTATGAGTGTACTCTATGTTGATTGACTTCTACAATTTTAATGTGTTAGTGTAATTGTTTTAATTATATTTTCTATTCCGTGACTTTACATATAAACAATGCTTTATGTACAGTATATACTAGCCTGATCTCACTAGAATTCGTACATATTTTACGAGTTGGCTAATTCGTATAAATTCATATGAAGTTAATCGTGCAGAAACTTACGATTATAATCAAAAACAATAACAGAACCCAACACCTAACCCTGCCCCTAACCCCAACGTCACAGGGGTAAAGGAAAATCATACAAAAATGTACAAATGTGTTCGTATGAAGTAATAAGAATTAGCCACCTCATAATATACATACAAATTGCAATGAGATAGCGTCGAATATACTTACGTAGTAAAAAAAAAGGGGAATCCAAGGCACTCTTCAAATATCAAAAGGTAAAAAGCCTTTATTTTAATATGGCTATAACATTAAAAACATATAACAGGGCAGTAACCCACGCGTAGCGGCACACAAAAGTGCATAAGTCTCTTGAATCTCCTCCGGGGAGGCCTATTATATCCTCCAATGGGTCACTTACAGAACCAGCCTCTCAATTCATAGACTTTCATATCAAACCTCTTGCTCAACAGCTCCCTTCTTACATACAGGACACCACTCATGTATTAAAGATCTTAAATTATATGATCTGATTTGATGACTCTTTTTTAGTCACTATGGATGTAGAGTCTTTATATACTAACATTGCTCATGATGATGGACTTACAGCTTTACGTTACTTCTTAAGAAACAGACCTACAGATTCCTCACCTCCTTCAGATTTTATTATCCAACTCACTGAATGGACGTTGAAAAACAACATATTTCTGTTCCACAGGGGCGAATTTAGTGATTTGGGGGCCCAAGGCAAAACCATGTGTGTCGGGGCCCTTACTATGCACCCTTTACTGTATTTTTCTCTCTCTTTCTCATTGCTATCTCTATCTCTTTTTTTCTCAAGGAAGATGTTTCAGCCCCCAATGAGGTTGAGATTAATATATATTGTGTAAAATATATATATATATATATATATATATATATATATATATATATATATATATATATATATATATATATATAAATAACAGTATATGAAGAGTTTGGTTCCAAAACGCAATAAATCCATTTTGACAAATTTCGGTAAAAACGTGTTTTCTATACCAAGAAAGTGACAAGATGAAAACCAGTATTTTCTGTTACAAACTTTCACATAGCATCTTTAGGTTATAAAAACATAAAAAATTCAAATCCATAACTTGATTTTCAAAGATTTATTATAAAAACTAATTCTTTTTTCCACAAAATGCAATAAATCCATGACAGTTTTTTATTTCAAAATGCTATAAATCTATTAAATCAATGTATAAATGTGCATTCATCTTTACCATTTTATATTTATTTAGTTGACTAGTGGTATACAATGATTAAAAAATAAACATTAATGGCATTAACCAAAACACTTACTTTGTTATATTAAGAACACAATGTTTTAGCATGAGAAGCTTGATGCTGTCTGGAGAGCAAGCAACCGAGTGCCTCTCGCGTAAATTATTAGCTGTTGATGGCTTACGTTTCTTTCCCGTCACAGAAAACCATCACAGGTTTGGCAATGCTATTAAAGTATTATTTTGTTTTGTTTGTTGATCATGAAGTACAAAGTAGATGAGGAAAACTAGGACTCCGTGGACTCAGCGCGCCGCCATGTTTGTTTACATTGCGTGAATGGTCCGCTGTAATATCAGAAATGGATTTATTGCATTCTGTAAAAAAGGAGCTGTGGCGTTTGTCGCATTTTGGGAAAAAAGGGAGAAAAGATGACAGAATATCACGGCGGGTATTGGATTTTGCGTAAAATTAATTATTTACTTTTAACTACTGACCTGATATAATACTGATTTTGGCAGTAACTCATTTTTTTCAAAAATGGCGTTTATTGCGTTTTGGAACCAAACTCTTCATATATACACAGTATTATGATTGGATTTTATACTAACCACAGTACTACATGGTAAAAAGATGTATAACATTTCTGTACTTTTTTATTTTACTTTGTGTACTGAATTTCTTTAATATATTTTCATTTAATGCCACATTACATCTACAATATACTTTAAATTAAAATACTTTGTATTCAAATGAACATAATACGATGGGAAGAAACAATATGGTTTTAAAATGCAATCATAGGTGTTAAGGACCCAGCATCCAATAGGAAAATTCAACTGCAGTAGCTACCATTCAACCTGAAGAGGGCAGCACTCAGACGTTTTTTACACCGTATATTGCAGTAGCATTGAAACACTTTCCAAATGTAAAAAAAACGTACTAAAATCAATGAACAGCGCTAATAAAGCATCATTCTTACAGATCATTAACTAAAAACGTTGGTTTAGGGTTTAGTTACTCTTTAAGAACTCAAGATAAGATAAACAAGGGGTGAAATTTGACTTTATACAGTGGATGGTAAAGCGTCATGTATTGCTTCTGCATTACATTATGTAAACAGTTTTTATATTAATGAACTAAACAGATGTCATCTATCAGTTAATGTACACATCTTGTACTTTGACGTTTGCTAGTGAAACACAGGGCAAAGCCGATGCATGCTACCGTTTTCATATGAGATTTAAATGAGACTGAAGCGATCACAAAGTCGTGTACAGATTGTGGAATGAATTACAATCTTTAGTGGGCAGACATTTCGGCGGACTAAAGTTTACCTAAATGCTACTGTACCTGAGATTACGCGCTAATATTATATAAACTGTAGAACCTGTATTATTTGCGGAGCATAAGTTACTCACCGACACACTATCAGTGTCCGTGGCCGACAGAGAGCTGTGTCTGACGGAAAAGAGGTTGCTGAGAGCAGTGCAGACCGTGGTGGTGTTTGTGTGGTGTGAAAAAAAGCGGAGACTTTGGCTATATTTTTGTGAGCTTTTTTCTGCTCCATTGGTGTAGCTACGTTTTACTGTTAGTTTATTTTCTTGCAGCTTCGCTCTTTTAATGTATCATACTCACTCGCTGCTGCCTGCAGCTCTGCTCGCTTTGTTGATTTGAGCTACGCGCTAATATGCGGTAGTGCATGGAATGATCCACTTTAAACTATAATGGGGGGCGGATTCGTGCAGATGTAATAACGTTCAAACCTTTTATGGAAATATACTGAAAAACACAAAATATGTTTAAATAAAATGCCTTATTTAACAAAATTATGATAGTCTTGATTATAACCAGGGGCAAAAAGTGGCAGCTCACCAAGTACACCCCTGCATTTTGGGGCCCCTTGGTAAGGCGGGGCCCAAGGCAATTGCCGACCTTTGCCTAATGGGTAAGTCCGCCCCTGCTGTTCCAGGACCATTTATATATTCAGGTACGTGGTACTGCTATGGGGGCATGTTTTGCCCCCAATTATGCAAATCTTTTCTTAGGTCTATGGGAGAAGGATTTTATCCAGGGTAATATCTACAGTGATAAGATAAAATTGTGGGGGAGATATATTGACGATGTACTTCTGATTTGGACTGGTTCTTATGATGAATTGTTATTGTTCTATGATTTTTTGAATAATAATGATAGGAATGTAAAACTGTCTATGGAATGCTCGAAAACCATGATCAACTTCTTAGACCTAACCATCTCTAAAGGTCAGGATGGCCAGCTCCATGCCATAGTGTTTCGCAAAGCAACAGATAGAAAACTATCTTACGAGCGGATAGCTTCCATCCAGTTTGGCTTAAACACAACATACCGTTTGGCCAAGTCCAACGTCTTAGACGTATCTGCGATGAAAATCAAGAGTAAGAAAAGCAGGCCAAAATTATGACAAATCGTTTTACACAGAGGGGTTACAAAACAGAGGTAGTACAGACTGCTAACAAAAAAGCTCACTCTTCTTTAAGATCAGATCTGTTTAGAAAAAAGAATAATCCAGTCAAGAGCAAGTTTATTTTGTTACTAAATACAGCAGTCTAGCCAATCCAATTAAACATATAATTTTGTCGAACTGGAATCTATTGAAAAGTGACCCTATCCTTAGAGAAGTTTTTCGTGCGCCCCCCAAAATTAGTTTTAGGAGGGCCCCTACTCTTCGAGACAAACTAGTATCTAGTCATCTCACCGTGAGCAAAAAGACCACTTGGCTTCACAGACAGATATTGGGTACGTACAAATGTGGATTTTGCAACCACTGTTCAAACATTAAAGAGTGTAAACAGTTTATTGATTTTAAAACTAATAAGACATATAACATACAACCATTCATTAATTGCAATACCACTTTTGTAGTCTACCGTTTATCTTGTACATGTGGTTGCTTTTACATAGGCCGAACAAAGAGGCGTCTTAAAGACAGAATTTCAGAACATAAGAATGCTATTAAAAAGGCAAACTTTGATTACCCAATGGCCATACACTTTTACAGTGCACATAATAGCAACCCAGATGGTTTAATGGTTGAAGGTCTAGAGACAATTAAAAAGAACATTAGGGGTGGTGATAGATTAAGAGTACTACTACAAAGAGAAACGTTTTATATATATAATTTGCAGGCTATGACATACCCAGCACTCAATGATGAAATTGACTTTAGTCCCTTTTTTTTTTTTTTTTTTTTAAGAGAGTCCTATTTATTGGTGTCTTTACTCTAGTGTAATTGCCATCTAGTGGTCTTTTCTTGCAATGTTTTACACATGGGAATTCATTACCTTTGTGATGTCATTCAGGTGTTTGTGATTAGCTGACTTTTTAAGTGAAGATTGTTTGTTTGATCAGTATACCCTGAAGAAGGCTATCTGTGCCGCTACGCGTGGGTTACTGCCCTGTTATATGTTTTTAATGTTATAGCCATATTTAAATAAAGGCTTTTTACCTTTTGATATATGAAGAGTGCCTTGGATTCCCCTTTTTTCACGTTTTGTATACGCTACACCAAAGTGCACCTAACTAATTTTTCCCAAACAAAAAATTTTTCAGCTATTTTTGAGCACTTTGGATTTTTTCTGATTTCATGATACTTACGTAGTAGTCTGAGTGTCAAACTTGTGTTGCCAGAAAACACAGAATTCTGCCCTCTGTAAACTTCACATTTGTATTGTCCCTCATCTTCAGTCCTTATGTGGTCCAGTCGGAGTGAGAAGTTTCCATGTTTAATGTCTTCAGTGAAGAAATGAGCTCTATCATGATAATCTTGATGTTGAGCCTCTGGTCTAATATCTCCATCTTGATACAGATGAATCAGAGTCTGTAAGTCTGATCTTCTCCATTCTGCCTTAATACTATTAGTTATGAAACGTAGATTAGTGGAACAGGGCAAAAGCACTGAACCTCCCTGAGAAACCACAGTGCAATCCACACAAAACCCTAAAAATTAAAAGACATGATTACTTAAAGCTTTACTAACCAGTAACATAGAAGCTTCATAACTAGCACATCCCGTGTGTGTGTGTGTGTGTGTGTGTGTGTAACTGGTAATTATCACATTGTGGGGACCAATTGTCCCCACAAAGATAGGAATACCAGTGTTTTTGTGACCCTGTGGGGACATTTTGATGTCCCCATGAGGAAAGAAGCTTATAAATCAAACGGAATGATGTTTCTTGAAAATGTGAAGTAGTAGAAGGGTTTCTGTGATGGTTGGGGTTAGGGAATGGGGTAGGTTAGGGGAATAGAATATACAGTTTGTACGGTATAAATTGCATTACGTCTATGGAATGTCCCCACAAAACATGGAAACCTGTGTGTGTGTGTGTGTGTGTGTGTGTGTGTGTGTGTGTGTGCGTGTGCGCGTGCGTGTGTGCGTGTGTGTTTCAACCAAGTACCACACAAGTATGTTAGAAAATGATTAAACATGATTAAACAATGACAAAATGTTTACCATAAACTATACAAGCATTCCAGAAACACATTTTCCCCCAAGAAATGTTTCATCAAGACACAATTTAATTCCTATTAATTTTATTTTGTCTATGCCCCACGTTTTCCATTTTAATGAAAGGTAAACCAAGATTAATTAAGATTAAGACTTCAAGATTAAGACTTTGGTGTTTTTGTAGTTTTTCAGATGATTTTCAATTATTTACAGCACTTGTGAGACTGTGGTGTTTTGTCCATTCAATGCTATCAATCTCATAAATGTGCAAATACACACAATCCCAAACGCCTTTATTGTTGTACACACAACAACAGATATCACAGATAGTTAATGTTTAAAACTAGGCTCAAAATATTTTACTTTAACTGTTGTACATAAGGAAAAACTACAACTTTTGAGAGCAGTAAGTTTATTCATTTATTCGGCTGAATGAGTGTATTCATTTATCTGGGTACTATTTTTACATTTATTTGTACTATTTTTACACTATTTATACTACAAAATGATGTAGAGAAACATACTGATGTATCTTATTCATTTCCATGAATGCTCACAACCTATTTCAAGCTCCCCCAAGCTGCCACACAGCAAAATCACTAGCGTTAAATGTACACTGCTGGTGTTTATCTGAGTACCACCAGACCTGGTGATACCCAAATACACCAGCAGTGTACATTTAACACTGATGATTTTGCTGTGCAGTGCCTCTGTGTACTAAATGTTCCTGTCAATTAGGACAAGTATCCGTTTTAGATATCAGAGCCATTTCTAAGGATGAGTACAGTTATTCTAAAGCCACATGCTGTGCAGGCTCTGAGACTGCCAAAGCAAACTGAATGCCAGGTCCCTTAGCACAACATTATGGGTCAACCACCCTTACGAAAAAGAAGTTTATTCAAGTGTGCTATAAGTATACTTCTTTTAAACTTAAAATAAGAAAGTATACTTTCAGTTTACTTTTTATGTACTTCTCTAAAATGTACTTTAGGTACTTCTCAGAAATATACTTAAATTGTACTAAAGTATACTTGACCTATACTGACCGAAATGTCTAAGTATAGTTGGCCTATACTTGTTTACTGACATATACTTAAAAGTATAAAGTAAAAATGCAACAACGAAAGCTACATCAGGAAACTACAAAAAGCCATATGATTAGCCTTGGTGAAAAATAAATATACTTTATTGTATTTCAAGTATATTTAACTTTGCAATAGTACATTACAAATATACTTAAATATATAAAGAAATGTACCATCTTTGAATATATTGAAAGTATGCTTATACAACATATTTGCTTACAATTAAACTTTTAACATATTTCAAAATAATTATAATTTAGTATATTTTCTAAAATTATACTTTAAAAAAATATATACTTGGAGTTAAAGTTCTGTGCAATTTTTAAAGTATACTAATTTGAACTTATTTTAAAGTTTATTTTAGGTATACTTTATCTGTTAAAGTTATCATTATAATAATGCACTGACAGCATATTTATAAAATTCATTATTTAGCATCATTTAGAAACAGTATATTTTAAGTAAATTTTGAAAGTATATGTAGTGTACAAATGTATATTATCTTTATGGAGAATCTTTAGTGTTAGTAAACTAGTAGGTTATTAATTTTGTGCTGCAGGTATACTTGCAAGTATTCTTTTACTACACTGTAAAAAATACTTTGCTGCCTTAAAATTTTTTGTTGAATCAACTCGGATTTACAAGTCATTTTAACTTACTGTTATTTATCTTGACTAGAGCAGTGGTTCTCAATTCCAGTCCTCGGGACCCCCCTCCAGAATGCTTTAGATGTCTCCTTATATGAAACACCTGATTCAGTTCATCAGCTTGTTAGTGTGTTAATTAAGGAGCCTGATGAGTGAAATCAGGTGTTTCATATAAGGAGACATCTAAAACATTCTGGAGGGGGGTCCCGAGGACTGGAATTGAGAACCACTGGACTAGAGATCAGTTGTTATAACTACAGGTGAGTTGTTATAACTTATAAAATTAAGTTGACTCAACTATATTTTATAAGATGTGACAACTCATCTTTGTTGACATGACTTGTAAATCTGAGTTGATTTAACAAAAAAATTTAAGGCAGCAAAGTATTTTTTACAGTGTAAACTTTTAGTTAACTAGTGTACTCATACTGAAAGTGTACATGCAAGTGTTCTGTTAGTGTACTCTTAGTAAACTAGTAAGTTACTGTGTGCTGCAGGTATACTTGCAAGTATTCTTTTACTATACTTTTAGTTAACTAGTAGTTTACTACTCAACTTTACTTTAAGTGAACTTAACATATACTTGACATATACCTTTTAATTGTACTTTCAATTTGAAGCTAAATCTTTCGTATGCTATCAGTGAGCTAATCAGACAAAAATAATAAATAAAAAAATTATAAATATATTATTTATATATTATATACTCACTTTCAACATTTGATATGTTATCTATATTCTATTGTCAATAAAATATAAGTTTATGAGATTTGTAAATTATTCCATTCCTTTTTTACTCACAATTTCTACAGTGTCCCAACTTTTTCTGATTTGAGGTTGTATATATATCTATATATATGGCTAAATCCCCTGAATATTAACTTTCGTTCTGGACTCCATTTCCCATAATCCTGCATACCTGGACTGATTACTCTGCCACCTGAAACTCATTGGACAGCCTATATAAACCCTCTGGAAACATTCAGTCAGTGCAGTCTTGATTTGTACCGGCTGTCATTGCTGAGCGGTTTGCCTGCCTGCATATCTATCTGTATTTATTGATCTTTATCTGTTTTACCCGGTTTATGAGTATGTTTGTTGACTGCCCTGACCCTTTTGCCTGTTTCATGACTACGAGATTTGCCTGCCCTACATTGTGGTGTTTGCTGTTGTTTGACCTTGCCTGTTGGAATATGAGTGTTTAATAAAAACCTGCAGATGGATCCTCAGTGTCAAAGTGCTTTGTTACACAAGCAGTATACAATAAGTAACCTACTAGTTTACTAAGAGTACACTAACAGAACACTTGCATGTACACTTTCAGTATATGACTAGTAAACTAGTTAACTAAAAGTATATTAAAAGAACACTTGGAAGTATACCTGCAGCACAAAATTAGTAACCTACTAGTTTACTAAGAGTAATCTAACAGAACATTTGCATGTACACTTGAAGTATAAGTCTAGAAAACTACTAGTATACTCATGAGATCACTTGCAGTACAAATGAAGAACTAATTGTGCACTAGTTGTACACTTAAAGTTGACTACTCTTACACTTATAGTACACTTAGAAGTATACTTTTATATACTAAAAGTGGGCCAATTTAGTCCCAAGCGGTATTCAATCAGTACACTTACAAGTTTACTACTAGAACATAAATGTTAGTACACTTACTACATAAAGTATACTTAAAACTATACTCCAACATTACTTAAGTATACTTAATAAAATTAACTTGAAGTGTACTTCTTTTTCGTAAGGGCAACATGGCACCCTGGCCTTCAGCTTAAACGTCCTGTTTTTCCTGATCCCATTTTTTCAAACTTTAGTTAGTGTGTAAAGTTGCTGTTAGAGCATAAATGATACCTGTAAAATGATAAAGCTCAAAGCTCACTGCCAAGCGATATATTTTCTTTAACAGAATTCCCCTTTCAAAGCCTACAGCGAACGGCCGGTTTGGACTACAGCCCTCTACTTCCCGGCTGAATGACGTCAATAAAACTTTTGACTAAACTCCGCCCACAGGAATACGTCAGTCGCCAGCTTTGGCTCAAACGGCTCTGCTAAGCTAAGCTGCTGTCGAATCACAACACACTAAACAAACTTCACAATCAGAACTCGATACGTATTTCTGAAGGAGGGACTTAATAGAACAAGGAAGACATCAGCCCATTTTTAGGACAGTGAAAACAACGGTATAGAGATAAGTACATTGTGCACCACAAACACAATCACAGCTTCAAAAACAGAGAAAGAACGGGACCTTTAAAACATGTGTATAACAATATCTGACATTTTTATTATATTTCACTCTATGTAAACTCACTTCAAATTTAATACTTCAACTAAATGTCTAAACTAAAATTATGTTTTGACATCTACAATACTAGATTTAGTTGTCTTTTATTTTATTATTTACTTACCCAGTTCTAAAATGTTGTTGAATGAAAGTGTTGAATCATCCTCAGTGTAAACTTTACATGTGTATTCTCCTTCATCTTCAGCTCTCACTTTCTTCAACTGGAGAGAGAAGTCTCCATTTTTAATCTTCTCTTTGAAGAAATTAGCTCTTTTATGATAATCCTGATGCTGAGCCTTTGGTCTAATGTCTCCATCTTCATACAGATGAACAAGAGTCTCTGAATCTGATCTTCTCCATTCCACCTTCAGCTTTTTCTTTAATAACTCAGGATCAATGGAACAGGGCAGAACCACTGAATCTCCCAGAGGAGCAAATGAACGGTTCACAAATATCCCTGAAAATAAAGAGACATTTTATTTTAGATGTGAAATAACTGCTAAGGCAAAGATACTCTTCCGGAAATGAATAAGCATCTACTATGCCCAGCCAGGACTGGTTCCAGCCTATCACAACCCTGTGAGGACAAGCAGATTCAGAGAATAGATAAATGGATTTAGCCAGGAATATTAATTCAGATTTTAATCTTAACAATATCTCAGTTTATTTATGACCAGGGTCAACCCAAGTAATATATTTACAAGTTTTATTTTAAATTAACAAAACAACTGAATGAAACAATTGTTTTCAATAGGTTCAGTTGAAAATGAAACTGAACCTATTGAAAACAATTGTTTAATTCAGTTTTTTATCTGTTTTCTTACCAAGTATCAGTTTTGTGCTAGTGGAAAACACAGATCTCTGTCCACTGTAAACTGTACATGTATAAACTCCTTTATCTTCTTCTCTCAGATCCTTCAAATTGAGTGAAAAGTTTCCATGTTTAATGTCTTCAGTGAAGAAATGAGCTCTACCATGATAATCCTGATGTTGAGCCTCTGGTCTAATATCTTCATCTTGATAAAGATGAACAAGAGTCTCCGAGTCTGATCTTCTCCATTCCACCTTAAGACTATCAGCCAGTAAACGTGGATAAATGAAACAGGGCAGATCCACAGACTCTCCCAGATCATGAAATGTCCGACTAGAATGATTCACAACAAACTCTGAAAATGGTTATACAATTAATTACAAGGTTGAATAAAATAAAAAATAAACTAAAATATATTTTAAGAAAATTGCAAAGTTATTTTAATATGTTAATTTCCTTTGATTAGTCATAGAGAAAATGTTTTGAAAAATAAAAACAATTGCTGGAATCCTACGCAAGTTCATGTTTAATTCGTGGACAATTTATTTGTCTCACTTTTGTCCTTTTTCCTACCAGGAGGATTAGGGCCAAGCTAAAATAAAAAAAGAAAACCATATCAAGATTAAAGTCATTAAAATGCGAGAATAAAGTCATTATTTAACAACAGTAAAGTCATAAAATTTCGAGAGAAAAGTCAGGATAAATATAATTTTGAGAATAAAGTCATTATATAACGAGAATCAAGTCATAAAATTTTGAGAATAAAGTCATTATTTAACGAGAATAAAGTCGTAAAATTTTGAGCATAAAGTCAATATTTAACGAGAGTTAAGTTGTAAAATTTCAAGAATAAAGTCATTATTTAACGAGAATAAAGTCATTATTTAACGAGAGTAAAGTCATTATTTAACGAGAGTAAAGTTGTAAAATTTTAAGAATAAAGTAATTATTTAACGAGAGTAAAGTCGTAAAATTTCGAGAATAAAGTCATTATTTAGTGAGAGTAAAGTCGTAAAATTTTGATTTTAGAAACATTAAATCGGAAAAAATTACACTTTTAATCAATTTACGTTCTGTATCCTGAGATCACATGTCAGAGTTGGATCACCTAGTTAACCTATACTTTAGGCTGTCTTTCAGTATGAAAATTTTTTATTAATCTACGAAGGAGGATTAGGGCCAAGCTAAAATAAAAAATTAAACCATCTCAAGATTAAAGTCATTAAAATGCGAGAATAAAGCGATTATTTAACAAGAATAAAGTCAGAATAAATATAATTTTGAAAATAAAGTAGTTATTTAACGAGAATAAAGTCGTTATTTAACAAGAATATAGTTGTTATTTAACAACAATAAAGTCATTTTTAACGAGAATTGTCACGCTAGGAACCCAGAAGGAGACTGAAGGTAAGTAGAAATGATCTTTATTGAAACACACACACACACAGAGAGATGGAGAGCAAACAGGTGAGTATAGATATATAATGTCTCTGTTGCAGGATATAAGGACGATCGGATTGGACGGGTCTTGGATGAAGAGTATGCAGATTGCCAGGTAGGGGAAGCGGGTGAGTCTAGTGTTCATGTGATGAGACAAGACGAGGACTGAGAGTGAAGGTGAGTTATTTAAAGGGAAATGGTGATGGGACACAGGTGATGGTGATTAGTATTCGGGGGATTGAGAACGAGTGGGAGGAGTGAATGAAGATGTGGATGGTTCTGGTAATGGGATCCTGACAGTACCCCCTCCTTCCGAGGCGGCTCTTGACGCCGGTTGGGAAGGAGGTGCACGGCGGCGAGGTCTCCCTCTGGGTCTGGGAGCAGGATGATCGGAGTGGTCGGAGTGAAACTGAGTAAGGAGAGTGGGATCTAAGATGTCCTCACAGGGAACCTACGAGCGTTCTTTGGGGCCATAGTCCTCCCAGTCCACGAGGTATTCCACACGAGTACCTCGCCGTCGAAAGTCCAAGCTTTGACTCTGAGTTCCTACATCAGAGTCAAGGCGGCTGACTAACTGGGTGACTGTCAGGCGGCATAGTCGTATCCGGCACCCCCCCATGCTCCTGTGATTCTTTCTAACAGATTCTCCCCCCTCAGCAGCATACCAGCTGAGAAGTCTGTTAAAAGTGCCCTGATTATTGATGATTCTATACTAAGGAACGTGGACATTGAGGCACTAGCCACCATAGTCGAATGTACAGTATACCGGGAGCCAGAGTGTCTGACATTAGATCTAAACTTAAAGTGCTGGCTAATGCTAAGCGTAAGTTTTCTAAGATTGTTATTCACGCCAGCACGAATGACACCAGACTCCGCCAGTCGGAGATCACCAAAGATACTATTAAAGAGGTGTATGAAATTGCAAAAACAATGTCAGACAATTTAATATGCTCTGGTCCCCTCCCAGCCTACCAGGGTGATGAGACTTATAGTAGATTTGTGTTACTTCATGGCTGGATGTCAAAGTGGTGCCCACAGCATAATGTAGGGTTTATAGACAATTGGAAGCATTTCTGGGGGAGACCTGACCTGCTAAAGAGAGATGGCCTCCATCCGTCCTGGAAAGGAAGTGCTATACTCTCTCGAAATCTGACCAATAGTTTTACTTGTGATATTGTCTGACTATCCAGGGCCCAGGTCAGGAAACAGACAGATCGGCTTAACCGTCCATCTGTAAGCTGCCATGACATGTCAAGATCACATATATCCCAGCACATAGTTACTATTTTTGAGAAGTAACTAGTAACTATAACTAATTACTTTTTTAAAGTAACATTGCCAACACTGTTGGTAAGCGATCTAATGTTCAGAAGGCCGAATTTTAACATTTGAGTTTGATCTGTTAATGTATTGTTTTCTAATTTTATATTAATAAGATTTGTACGAGACGAGGTAAACGGTGCTCTGTATTTGTTTGTTCGAGGAACAGACACAGTCGAAATGTGTTGATAGTCTGGTAAAATAAACTCTGAGTTAGTAACTGCGTTACATCATTATAAAAGTAACTAATAACCAGGCAAAGTAACTATTGCGTTACTTTAAAAAAGTTCAAATATTTCAAATAACTTGGATGCCCCCAATATAAAATTTGTTAAATGAATGAATTAGACACTAAAGAGAAACCAGGAAGTTTTATTGCAGCTCTTAAAAAATAATGCAGGCAACCACATACAGCAGGCATTAAACCATGAGGCGGAGCCACCCGAGAATACCTATCGTGCATTGGTAGATTAGGACGTTTGTTTGGTGAATGGTCCCGGGCAAGAGAGGTACTTTGCGCGTGTTTATTTCACAGACGCGTTTCGGCTTACGAGCACAAGCTCAGAGTATACATATTGTGCGGTGGATGCATTTGTGTGCAGGGTGTGGCATTTTCTTCTTTGGGAATATTTACACATTTGGCCAAGCACTCTCAAAAATAAATAAGAAACTGAGTGAAGCCTGCTCCTACAACACAATTCGTTTGTGTGGTGAAACAAACACCCAAGCTTCATACCGTATATGGATAGCGGCGTCCTGAATACATATTTTAGAAACCTAAACTGGAAGCGACAGCCAAAGCCTGCAGGGATAAACGGACGTCTGACTATAAAGTGAGTGTTTCTATTTTCTTTCTTATACTAACGTGGCATTTATGTATACAATAGCATACAGCTGAGAGGTGCTCTGATTAATGGGAGTGGCTTGCAGAGCTGTGCGTTGTGGTACATTGTGGGAGTTGTTGTTTTTCATACAAATGTGCCCTAATTTCATGTTCTGTCTTTTCTTGGTCAAACAGGCACCAACTTCTAAATTTATGTTACATTTCGACTACGAATATGACCCATTTTCAATAAAGATTAATGTTTCTACGGATGAAAAAGAGCGCTCACGCTTCAATATTTGATTGACAGGACAGCTGCCTCATTGGTTGCCTAGCAATATAGAAAGCCACGCCGCACTGCTCTTTTTTAAGTGACCAAAAAGAAAAGGCAGTGTGGTGCGCCTTGCATTTCCAAGTGTTTAAATGCGTTTGGTGTGATTGGCACCTTACTCTTCATCCTGCAGGCTACGTTTACTTGCTCTCCGCTTGGCATCTTTTGGCGCTTTTCCATTGCATAGTACCCCACGGTTTGGTTTAGTTTGGGTCGGGTCAGCTTACTTTTAGGAGCTTTTCCATTAGGTGCACAACGTGGTACCCGATACTTTTTTTCGTACCACCTCAGTTGGGGTTCCAAGCGACCCGAGCTGATACCAAACGTGACGCGAAAACACTGTAGATCACTGATTGGTCTGACAGAATCGTCACTACAGCGTCATCACTATATGTAAAGTATAACTTTACCTCAGTGTGCTAGCTTGCGCTAGCCTGATGTTGTCATACTCAATTCTAGTCCCCGTTTTTCAAATGTGGTGGGCGGGGCTAAGATCAGCTGGCACCCAGGCTAAGCTTGCGCTGTCTCGAGCAAACATGTTGTCTTCTGTGCTCTGCTAAGTTTCCAAACTCCCTTTTAGCAATAAAAACATCCACAGAATCAGGGACACCATAACAGTTTTTTTCCATTCTTGCAGTTTGCGGCGGACCATTCGCGACGCGCACGTTCGCATAGATGCTTAAATGCAACTATATGAGGCTCAGCGGAGCACCGTCGGCTGACGCCACTGGTGTTTGAACCGAAACTGTCATATGAGACAGAGGTAGTGATAAACGCGATGTGCAAACATCTATTTGTGGTGGCCAATTTTAATTTTGTAGCGGACTGAGAAATAAATAATGTATGGGAATGTACAACAACGCTCTTACTTGTATGATGTCACAGCAGTATGCAGCGCAAATATAACCACACCTATTATCCCTCCCACTGCGAAGTGATACTAAACTCGATGGAAAAGCTAACCACGCCAAAGTGAGGTGAGCTGACCTGACCCAAACTAAACTAAACCGTGGGGTACTATGCAATGGAAAAGCGCCATTTGATGGGTTGCAGCTGGATCTCAACCACACTCCAAGACCCGCCCCATTCTACTTCTGATTGGCTAGTTTGTTAGTTTGGTTGAGAGTGAAACCTGTGCTCCTCTCATACTATTTGTAGGCGAACTCGTGACTTGAACAGATATCAACACGCTTTAAAAAAAGTAAAAAGAAAATAGCATTCAAATGCCGCATGCCGGAGATACTGTTGGAGATACTGTTGGAGCTTATTTCTGCAATAACAACCTGCTGCCTATACATTATCCCTTACATGGCTGTTAAAAACTGACTTTACTGTCTAGGACCACAAATTTTATATTACATATTATGAATGACTAAATGATAATAAGGTATTGATTAAGGTTTTTTTTTTTGCTCCATTTCACCTTTAGATTGTTTGGGAACAAATGTGAATCAATGATACAGGGCAGAACCACTGAACCTCCCAGAAAATAATTATAAGAACTTTCCACAAAAAACCCTGAAAAAGACTTGAAATTTAATTTAAATTAAATCTGTTTTGTATGTAATTATTAACAAACATTCATTGTTTATCAGAAGTGCAGATTTCTTCTATTTTAACTTTATTTATTGTCTCTGTGTCATGTGCAAAAAAAAGACTCATAACTCTCTGAACTGAGGAATAGATTTCTTGTAAACATACCTGTGTTGTTTGATATACAGTAGATGAGAGCCCAGAACAGAAGAGCAGATCCACATGCAGTAATACACAGAATCAACACCAATAAGTGTAAACCAGAGAAACCTGTGACATACACACAGTTCAGGACACAGGTACTAGACACAGGATGTTATGATTATTGCCTTACAACAAGTATCACAAGAATATATTAGATTATATACACACACACACACACACACACACACACACACACACACACACACACACACACACACACACAGAGAATGTCAATATATCAGTATTCACACAGTGAACTCAATAGTGTAAAACATGAAATATGCTGTAGCATCATTAGATTCAGTTGTGTAATACTGAGCAGTGCAGGCGCCGGCCGAGCGCTTATGAGGGGGCGTCTGAAATACCAGAGGGTGCGATCACATGAATGCATATAATTCCCCCAGCTAGAAAATAGCTTTGGTACGTCCCTTAAGTTTTAACGTGTTATAAACAAACATCTCTGTAATACAACCACAAAAACTACAGCTATAGTGAGCGACGTACAGAGCTCTGAACACTCTTACTATATACAACAACAAAAAAACGCATACCTAAAGTTACAAATTAGCACAACACTGCTCATTTGAAGTTAAGACCCAGAGGTAGTAGTGGCAGTTGCTGTAGTTTCTTTTTAATCCATTTTCGAATGTCCATGGTACTATTTTCCACTGCTACAGGGCAGACCCGGGTCACTCTCCCACTCCTTTCTGTAACTTTTATATACTTTCCCACTTCGACATCTTGATTTCCCGCTGAGACTGAGAGCTGGCTGGCTGCAGTTGCTATCACTTGTGATTGGCTAAACGCGGGCTCATCATCGGCATGCGTCAACACAAACACAGTGGGCGTGTGCTTAGTAACGTGATGATGGAATGCATGCACACTTGTTTTTTTGTTGTTAAATACAGTTTTTGCCTATTGCTTACACACTAAATCCGAATGCTTAGACCAAAGCCTCAATACCTAAACTTCTTGTAGCATATGCTTAAACACAGTGTAACCATAGCTTAAACACATTGTCAACTTTGCACTTTGTTTGCAATTCTGTAGCACACTTATTGCGAAACACTACACACGTTTTCTTACATTAGACACATTTTTCAAAAACGAAATCACCTATTATCATTGGGAAAACACTCTGTTCAAAATGCAAAAGTCATCTGGCAATTATAGGCACTTACATACACACCTGAATACACTTGTACAGAAAACAGAACACCAATCGGTCTGAGTCTTAGCACTACAAATAGACCTCAGGTAAGACATTCTGAGAACTTTGCAAGCATGGAGGCTATGCGAGTAAGAGTAAGAGGAGGACAAAGAGAGAGAGGAGTTGGACGTGGACATGGAAGAGGACAAAGACGAGGACCAGTGCGGAGACGTGTATCGGATGACATCAGGGCTACTCCGGTGGACCATGTCATAAATCATGGCCTATCTATGAGGGAGGCTGGGAAAAGAGTCTACCCTAACCTCAGTCGCTACACAGTAGCGTCAATACTAAGAACATTCCGACTGGAGAACAGGTATATCTTCAAGTTTCTACTCCTGTACCTACTGTATGTGTCACATGATTCTGTATCATATTACAGTATTACTGTACAGTACTATTCAAAAATGAGTAGTGCTGTGAAGTATATGTAAAGGAGTATCATTGTAATGTTACAGTACTGTGTACAGTTTGAAAGTACAGTATGTGAAAAAGAACGTCTCGGTTACGGATGTAACCCTCGTTCCCTGAAGGAGGGAACGGAGACGTCACGTCGTGACCGACGAATTGGGAACTCGCTTAGAGAGACCAATCTGCTTCGTATACTACTAAAACGCCAATGAACTTGGCATTGAGATATTTGCATAATGCTGGCGCCGCCCCGCCAGGTGCGTATATAAGGCGCACGTGCAAATAGGGAAATCAGCTTCTGTTCGCTGAGAAAGCCGGAAGGTGACCGGCCTAAACAGCAGGTGGCAGCACCTGTGGCGACGGGACGTGACGTCTCCGTTCCCTCCTTCAGGGAACGAGGGTTACATCCGTAACCGAGACGTTCCCTTTCAGTCGGTCACTACGACGTCACGTCCAGTGTCTGCGTAAAGCCCTCCGGTTCCACTTAAGGATAAGGAGAATTAGGTTTTAAGGCAGAAGGCCGGGCACTAGATGTTCCTTTAACCCCACAGTAGTGCCAGCGACTGGGAAGCGCCCTATCTGGGCGGTATAGGGACGCTGCGGAAGCCACCGCCCCGTTAAGGGCTATTGGTGGGCGAAAGTCAACCGTAGTTGAGGTCTAAATGACAGCCGTGGCTGTGTAAGCAAAGCAGTGCTCTGCTAAGGGAAACGTGGGCTAGTAGGATTAACCCCACGGAATAATACTCACAAAGGAACCGGTTGGGACGCAATGTGGGGCCCAAGCCAAACACGTAGGTTCGTAAGAATACAGCTAGTGAAAGGCTGACAGCCAATGCTCCGCAACAAAGGCTGTCAAGGCAGTGGAGAGAGCAAATCAAACCATTACGCATTTTTGCTCTGTTAGCCTTCCATACTGAAAACTCAATTTGGAGCCTCAGTCGGAGGCTGCAAGCCGACTTGCGAGTCTGCTCTCCGTGCCCTCCCTGGTGAGGAAAAGAACACGAGAGGATACAGGCTCGATACGAACATTGTAAAATCTAATGAACGTATTAGGTGTCGCCCAACCAGCAGCTCTACAGATGTCTGTTAGCGAGGAACCACGAGCTAAAGCCCAAGATGAGGCAACACTCCGAGTGGAGTGCGCTCTCAAATTAAAGGGCAAGGAATGCCCTGCAAATTATAAACCAGGGCGATAGTATCAACTATCCAATGAGACATCCTCTGCTTAGTGACAGCTTTCCCTTTCTGCTGGCCACCATAACAAACAAAGAGCTGGTCTGAGGTCCTGAAGCTTTGCGTGCGGACCACGTAGAATCGCAGTGCGCGTACAGGGCACAACAAAGCCTCGGTTGGGTTTGCCTGCTCCAAAGGCAACGCTTGCAAGCTCACCACCTTATCTCTGAAGGGAGTGGTGGGAACTTTGGGCACGTAGCCTGGTCTGGGTCTTCAGTGAGACAGCAGGACCAAACTAAAAGCACGAATCGTCAACAGAGAATGCATGTAAATCCCCTACTCTCTTCATGGAGGCCAATGCTAGCAGGGTCAGAGTTTTCATTGATAAAAAACTTCAGACTCGCAGACTGCAAAGGCTAAAATATGAGACCAGAAGGCTTCAGCACCATGGACAGGTCTCAGGAGTAAAGAGGGAGGGCGCGAGGGGTTTAGCCTGCGAGCGCCTCTTAAAATGTAATAATTAAATCATGCTGGCCAACTGATCTGCCGTAGATAAGTGAGTGATGAGCAGAAATAGCGGCGATCTCAACTTTAATGGCGGAGGGACAGCCTACCATCTAACCCATGTTAAAGATATAAAAGCATAATGTTAAAGGGCATTCTCTGGGTCCTCGCGTTGCGAAGAGCACCGGGTGATGAAAAGGTTTCATTAAGCGCGTAAGCCCGTCCTGTGGACGGTGCTCGAACCGCGTCGATGGTGTTAGATACCGCTTGCGATAAATCACCTAAACCTTGCGCGCGCTCAACGACCATACATGGACAGGTCGGGGCGCGAGTGCCAAATGTGCCCCTTCCTAAGAAAGAAAGTCCTTCCTCAGGGGAATCCGCCAGGGAGGGCTGTCGCGAGGAGCATTAACTATGAAAACCAATTCTTGTTCGTCCAGTACGGACGATTAATAAAAGGCTCTCCTCGTCCTGCCTGACTTTGCACAGTGTCTGCGCAATAAAGCTCACTGGAAGGAATGCGTATTTACGCACCCCCCGCGGCCAGCTGTGTGCCAACGCATCCACGCAGAGGCTGCCCTCGGTTAGTGAATAAAATAGGCGACAGTGGGTATCGTCCGGCGACGCAAACAGATCTATCTACGCACAACCGAACTTCTTCCAAATTAGCTGGACCGTCTGGGGGTGGAGTCGCCATTCGCCGGGGGCGCAGCTCGGGAAGCGCGTACCGCTGTATTGAGCGATCCCGGGATGTAAATGGCACGAAGGGACCTCAGATGCTTCTGACTCCAAAGGAGGAGATGACGAGCGAGATGCGACAGGTGACGAGAGCGCAAAACCGCCTTAACGGTAAATAACGCAACAGTCGCAAAGTTATCGGTGTCGACAAATACATCCTTCCCTCGCATCTCCATAGCGGAGCGTACAAGTCCCAGATATACAGCGCACCGCTCGCGGCAGTTGGGGTGCTATGCACACCCCAGACTGCAAGCCCGTCATACGTGGCTGAACATCCCGTGCTTAGGGCATCGCATGCTACAGAATGCCAGGAGACCCCTCAGAGGCATATCTTGCTATCAGAAATGCTGGGTCTACTACGGGGAAATTTAGATGACACGCAGGTGTAGTGTTTACACAATGCATGCCGGTGCGCCACGCTCTCCTCGAGACTCGATCGTAAAGCCAACGCTGAAGCGGTCTCATATGACGCAGCTCGAGCAGCGTCACAGCTGCAGCATGCTGTCATATGTCCAGGAGCTTCTGAAATTGTTTCAGAGGGACCGCGTACTTCCCTCGAATTAAACCGAGGCAAGTCAGAACTGACTAGTTGCGCGCTCTTGTAAAACACGCCAATTAGTTGATCGAGTCTAATTCCATACTGAGAAAAAGGATCCTCTGCACGGGGCAAAGTTGCTCTTTCCCAGTCGACCTGATGACTTAAACGAGCGAGATGCCGAAGCATTAACTCTCTGTGTTCGCGCACGTCTGCCAAGAACGGGCTATAAGTCAACGTAAATAAAGCAGAATGCGAACAACGCTCTCTCTCTCTGATATTTTAATGCCGTGACTAGCACTTTCATGGAGACACGGAGAGAGAGAGACAGCTCGAATGGTGTACTTAATATTAATATGCCCACCCCACAACGCAGAGCGAAAAAACGGTCTAAGGCGAGGGGAGATGGACACAAAAGTACACGTCTTACAGGTCTAAGGCTGCAAACCGATCTGAATATTGAAATACGAGCCTCGGCGTTATCATCCAAAAAAAGACCACCTCTGTAGAGCCGGGCGTAAATCAAATCGATCGTAACCCACCGCGTATTTTGGGTACTATGAGATAAAGGCTGGAAAACCCTATCATCATATCATCATCTCGGTAAGAGGGACCGGCTCGATAATCCTTCGCCAGCAGGACATCGACTTATGCACGCAGTACATGTGCATCGGACACTTTCACTATAGTGAAACGAAAGCCCGAGAATTTTGGGGTTGTGCCGGTAATTGTATTTCGTAACCGAGGCGGATCGTGCGTAAAACCCAACGAAACGGGCTGGGAACTGAAGCCAAGCACCCAGGCACCGTACGAGGAGAATTAACGACACTACCGGTGTACTCGCGGCGGGGCAGCGAGGCGGGACAGGCAGGACTGCCGGTGCGTCTGCCGTGACAGCATAAGCATCTACAGTATGTGTGTGTGTGACACTGACCTGAGCCCGCTGAGGGAAACGGTCGTCTGGTCTCCTCAGCTGAGGACGCAGACTCCGAAGGGGTTGCTGGTGGTCCGGTCTCCTGAGTGGAGGGCTCGGACTCCTCAGAACACCCGCTGGCGATAGAGGAGAGGTAGGGTGAGCTGGTGTGTGCCCGCTCACGGCTCTCTCGATCCTCTGGAGACCTGGAGAGGGAAGAGGAATGCACTCTGTGTGTGGTTAGTGGGTACCGGCTAAACAGCCGGTGGAACATATGCAAACCAAGAATTTTCCACCCGACCCTCTATCGGGGAAAGGAGCGAATCACCGTCTCCTGAAGAGTGATCCTCTGCCAATCCAGGTCGCCCGCTTACTGGCCACTTAAACTCCCGATTTCACGGGCGGGGCGAGCTGCTGACGACCGGTTCCCCCGCACTGCCGAGATGGGGTCCGAGGAGGGGAACGGAGGTGGTCGCCGCAGGACGCCGACGGCGAGAGGCAGACTGAGGAGCCGGCGTGGTGGTTTTTACCAAGGGCAGCTCTCCTTCGCCGGGCATGACCTCAGAGATCGCCTCAGTCTGCGCAGCGGAGCTGTACGACTCCACGGCCTCGCCGAAGAGGCCGGTCTGTGAGACAGGAGCATTCAAGAAGTTGTTCTCGCCTGCGTCCGTCAGCCAGACACAGCCAAAGGTGGCGATCTTGAACCACTGTCGTGAACATTGCACGACTGAAGGTCGCGGCCTCCCTCGTAAATCCTTGGTGAACCCGTAGCAACGTTATTGCGTGCAGGGCTGAAGCCGCCTCTCCGTATGCCTGACGGACAGCGCCCGTAACCGGACGACTGTCTACAAACATGGGAGGGAAGGGTTGGGTGGTCCCTCCAGGAACGCAGCTGCATCGCAACCCCCCGCTCCACTGAAGGGTCCCTGCCCTTAGCGGCTCCATTGGTGAGGGAGGTGAGGGGTGAAAGCTGAAGCTGAACGGCCGGATGGCCGCAAATCACGTCAGCTCTTCGTGCCGTCGGGAAGAAAGGCACAGGAGCAGAGGACCGAGAGGCCCGAGCAGCTCCGAAATACCAATCACTTGGGCGGTACAGTTCGGGCGGAGAGGGGTTAACCTCTCCAACTCACCGTTTCCACCGCTCGAGCGGGCACGGCCGCCATCTCCGGAACGACTCCACTTCGGAGGAAATTGGACACCCCTCTGATGCTGCAGAAGTGAACGGGACCAGAAGGAGGTCCCATGGATTCGGCAGACATCGTAGAACATGACTCTGCCGTCTCCACCGGAACCTCAACCGGCTGAGGATGAAAGGCCGGTAGGTGGAGGACGCATCCTCCGTCCTCCTCAGCGTAGTGATGCGAAGAGCGTCATGCGAGCGCTTGACAGCCGCACCATGGCGGTGTCAGCACTGCAAAGACGCGGACAGCATTCCCGTAGAAACGTCAGTCGTCTCCGCAATCCAAGAGGGTTATGCTCTCACAGAGAGAACAAAAACTCTCCACGAGCGCAGCCTCAGAGTGCTTGATGCCCAAGCATGAAGACAGCGCTCGTGACCGTAACTGGAACCCTTATACCTCTCACATCCAAGATCGCATGGACGAAAAGCAATCCTGAAAAGGACGCTGATCTCCGAATATACGAGAGAGTGGCTGTCTTTAAAAAGACACAGAGCTCTCACGTATCACTCTTTTAGGGAAATCACTCTTTAGGTGCTCAGCTGATGATGCGCACAGGGAAAGGCAACGCACACACTAAACTCAAAACAAAAAATATGCAGAGCAGTGGAATACTGCGAGCGTCCGCTGTGTTAGTACTGCTTGTCAATCAACTTCAGCAACCGTTCCCAGAAGAGCAGATAGTAGCTTCTCAGTCAGATAAAGCCGGCTTTCGAAGCGAAAAAGCTGATTTCCCTATTTGCACGTGCGCCTTATATACGCACCTGGCGGGGCGGCGCCAGCATTATGCAAATATCTCAATGCCAAGTTCATTGGCGTTTTAGTAGTATACGAAGCAGATTGGTCTCTCTAAGCGAGTTCCCAATTCGTCGGTCACGACGTGACGTCGTAGTGACCGACTGAAAGGGAACCTAACCAATGACATCTTGTGAGGGCATTTTTTACAGGATGGTTGGGCTACCTCCTCGAGGTGGAAGGGGACGGCTCTTTACTCAAGAACAAGAGCTTGCCATCATTCAAATGGTGCAAGCAAATAACAAAATCTGACTTCGTGAGTTGCAACCGCGCATAATAGCAGATGGAATGGTATTCGACAATATCAACACGGTGTCAGCATTACTACAATAAGTCGCATCCTACAGAAACATAACTTCAGAATGAAGCAGCTGTACAGGGTGCCATTTGAGAGGAACTGTGTCAGGGTCAAGGATCTGCGCCATGATTATGTGCAGGTATGTGTCACTTTACTTTACATACTATATATTGTGATGTGGGAATGAGGGTTTATGCTGCCACCTGCTCTGTCTGTGTCTTGTAGTTTTTGTCTATACTAATCCAACTCAGCCCCTACTTGTGTCAAAATGTAGACATTGTAATTACTGTATGTGTTTTCAGTAACATTATTACAGTTTTTTCCAATTGCTAACACACAATTTTGCAAACTAGTCTGGTTTTATCAAAAAATTTAACACAATTTACAAAACCACACACCCAAATAGCAAAATACCACATATATCCTGCAAAATGAAGCACTCCAACCAAAACTACATATAACATTATCAAAATCAAACTTTGACACAAATTGGAACACACTTCATTCATATTACCAGATTTTTGTCTAACCAACTACACACAGTTGGGCATAATGAAAAGTGCACTTTTCTTTAGTATGCTTTGCCATAATACTAAAATATGTATTAGATTGTTCACATGCACAAAAATATTTGCAGATACACACACATGCTGTTGAATTTTTTTTATTTTTCACCAAACAAGTCATAACGCCTCGTCCACATCACAGGCAATATATTCCCTTGCCAGACATCGAGGGAGGAAGCACCTTGAGCGCCTTATCCATCCCAAAATTGCACCAACATCAATCTCATCATATGTCTCTTCCATAGTCTGCAAAAGAGGCATGCGCACAAAGGGCTGCTGGACATATACCTTCCATATAACTCTTCTATGGGGTTCAAAAATGGCAAGTATGGTGGGAGGTATTGCACGATAAATGTTTGGTAGTCAGCAAACCAGTTTTGGACTGGAGCTACACGATGAAAGCTCATGTTGTCCCATACTACAACATACCGGTTTCTTTGGTCTACATCATTCATACACTCTGATGGTATGAGAATGTTGTGGAGTCTTTCTAGAAATGTGAGAATATGGGCTGTGTTGTATCAAGGTTGGCATGACAGTGGAGGACACCATCCATATTGGAGATGGCAGCACACATTGTGATGTTCCCACCACGTTAGCCAGGAACATCTATAATGGCTCATGTGGCCAATGACTTTCCTGTGGTCTTTTCTAGTGCTTACATCCTGATTGAAGTGTTAACAATTAACCATTCAGGTGTTTGGGCAGGTAGCACATATATTGGCCATTTAGCTCGTGTAGTGTCATTTTGAATGGTAGTGTTTTGAAAAGGCAAACATGTGACTTTATGTCAGATTGTTGTGTCTTGTGCAGAGAACCGTGTTCAATGCATTTAAAAAGTGCCATTGTGAATTGCAAAATGTGTGTAAAGCAGAAAATGTGTTTAGACTTTTGGAGACTTGAGAAGAGGTGTTGCTCTCTGTGTGTCAGTTTAAATAGTTGTGCTGTTCATGTCATTTTAGTGTGTTAGCAATTGGAAAAAACTGTAAATATTTTCTGTTACAGACAGTTCTGGGGAAATATCACCTTGTGTGCTGCAATTAGTGTCCAAGGAGTCCTGCATCATCATGCCACTCTAGGTCCCTACAATACAGGACAGATCATTGCATTTCTAGATGCACTACATGCAGTTGTGCAGGAGAGACCACAGCAGCCCAGGTTTGTTGTTATCTGGGATAATGTTAGTTTCCACCGGGCTGCTCTGGTCCAAGATTGGTTCACCAACCATAACAATTTCACACTTTTATACCTGCCGCCTTACAGCCCCTTTCTAAATGCAATCGAGGAATTCTTTTCAGCATCGCGGTGGAAAGTCTATGATCGGCAACCACACGCCCGCATGCCTCTTCTGCAAGCAATGGAAGAGGCATGTGGTGACATTGAGGTGGGATCCAAGGGTGGATTAGGCACACAAGACGATATTTTCCCCGATGCCTAGCCCGCGAGGACATCGCCTGTGATGTCGACGAGGTCTTGTGGCCAGATCCGAACAGAAGGAGGGATCCATAAAACCCCCCAGGCCCCCACCACACACATACATGCACACACAAACACAAAACAAGTGTGTTTTTCCCCACAATAGCAGTTTATCCAGTATTTGTTTTGTTTTTTACTTTTGTTTTGTGGCTATATGTGATGACTTGTGGTTCTATTTTTCTTAATTCCTTTAAGAATGTTTTTAAAAAAAAAAAAAAAAACTCTTGTTTGATTACTGAATAAATTTAAACAAATAAATATATCTTTAAATAAATCTACTTTTGAGTTTTACTAAAGACTGAGTCTAAGAAAATTACGATAAAAATAAAACCACAAAGACTGCAGTGTTATATATAAAGCGGATCAGTGTGTTGCTGGTGATATGAAAGAGAAATTCAAATGGTGCTTGTGTGTATAGTTTTGTTACAAGAATTTCATTTTTAGAAAGGAGTGCTAAGTTTTGATTGCAGTGTTTCATTTTGGCATGGATGTGAGTTGTTAATCTCCAAGTGCTATGTCTGTGTGGCTTGTGTGTAGAGTTTTGACATAATGAGCCAAATTTTGCAAAAAGTGTGTAAGCAATAGGCAAAAACTGTAATTAGCCTATAAAATGCACTTTAGGAAGACAATACACAAGTCAAATGTGATTTTTAAATAGCACATTTTATCATTAAAATCCTATTCAACATGAATGGCCCCCTCATGGCGTCGGCACTGATACTGACACATATTGTAGTGCTCTATATGAGAAACACCTTTGTGAATTAATAAACTTCTATCATCCTTTCCTCATAAGCATTTTCTTTCAAACATGTATGACCTTTTTTTGAGATTACATTGATGCTGTTTATTTAACCAATAGCGTTTCATTTATGGCACAATCCAGCAAAGCATTTGACAACTTGTGAGTGCCACAGTTGAATTAAGCAATATCGCTCGAGTAGGAGTGTGATATAGCTCTATATCATCACGGCTGTGATTAGGCCAGAGGCACGAGGCCGTAGGCCGAGTGCCGGAGGCAATCACAGCCATGATGATATAGAGCTATATCACACGACTCCGAGAGCGATATTGCTTTTATACAACAGTTCGACGGCACACATTTGAAAAACGAAAACTAGAAAACAACAACGGAGTTATTTTAAAAGCCTCTTTGTTTGAGAACTACTTCTTCCGCCACGGATTTGAGGGCGGCCAGAATGACAGGTAAAACTTTCGGCTGCTTTGAAGCTCATAACAACTCAATGGACGGAAAAGCCGTTACTTTATATTACCGTTTCTTGGTCACAAAGTGTAGTTTTAAGATTAGTTCAGTCGAGAATGTATATGTATTATATTTAAATCTGCAGTCGATTAGTAAAGATAGTGCCTGTTTGAACGTTTGCTTAGTGAGATTCGGTACGAATGAGAACCAAAGCATGAGCGGACGTCAGTGTTCACTCGCCCCACTGACCACCGCCCTCTCTGGGCTACATCTCTGACAGGGATTCCCTGGCTCTCATGTTGGCCTTGTTTGTTTATGATCGTCAAAATGAGATCAAATCAGCAGTATTTGGTGTCATGATCAAACTATTACTTGTTTTTTAATTCATATTTAGTGGCTTTTGTGTTGTTATTGTTTTGGCGCGAGGTAAAAGTTAATAAAACTACTTGTATAACGTTGCTATTGCTTTCTCATTTATTCTTAACGTGATACGAGCACTCGATTATTATTATTAAACTTTGTTCTTGTCAGTACTATATAAAACGTTTTTTTATAAGTGTCAGAGAGATGTTTTTGCATGCTGCTTATAAATAACGTTATACCAGTGGCGATATCTCATAACATGTTTTAATAGTCACGTCACGATAAAGTAAATGATCAATGTCCACATTTAAAAGCTGCGGTGCTTACCTGCAGTTCCACGGTGTTTTCGCGTTCTGATAAGAAATATAGCTCCAGAAAAAAAACGAGTGTTTATATTCCTCTTTCCAAGTGTTAATCGTCCACACGATGTGACAAGACATTACTCCTATTAACTTTAACGTAAAATCCAAGAGCGCTGATCTTTGACGGAATAATAACTTCCGATTGGGGATTCACAGACTGATTTATGAGCTAGTAAACTAATGAGACACACGGAGAGTGATTCACACAGCGCGTCTGTGTTTTTCCATTCAGAGATGAGCCTGCTTAGGACCTCCATTCACTAGGTGGCGGAATGATACGAAAGGTGAAGCGGTTACAGTGCCGATATCAGCACAATATCGCATAGCCAATCAGATTAGAGAACCAGAAAGAACTGTTGTATAATGTTAATTATATATCCATTGACTCACCCAGTCTCTCCAGTATTACAGTTGTTTTTGCTGAAAGTCGTCCAGTAAACACTTGACAGTTGTAAACTCCTTTATCTTCAGTTCTGACTCTCTTCAGTCTGAGAGAGAAGTTTCCTCTGTGGATTTCATCAGTGAAGAACTCAACTCTGTCTCTGTATTGTTCATCTGATGATTCTGATAAAGTTTCATTGTTTTGATAGAGAAGAACTGGGATTTCTTCATCTTTATTTATTTTCTTCCATGAAACCTCTTCAATCTCTTCAGGTTTGATGTGAGAGTTCACAGAGCAGCTCAGTGTTACGTCCTCACCCACATATGCAGATATGGAGGGACTTGATCCTGACACTATAAAACGCTCTGAAATTAAAAATTTCCGAGCAAATAAATTCAATATTACATTCTATTTCTAAAATCTATTAAACAAGAACCAGAAATGTATGTTATCAAACTCACCAACATGTTTAATTTCCACCACAGTTTCTCCAGACTCTTGTCCAGAGTAAACTTTACATGAGTATCGTCCCTCATCTTCAGCTGTCAGATTGTTCAACAGGAGTGAGAAGTTTCCATGTTTAATGTTTTCAGTGAAGAAATGAGCTCTATCATGATAATCCTGATGTTGAGACTCTGGTCTAATATCTCCACCTTCATACAGATGAATGAGAGTCTGTGTGTCCGTTCTTTTCCAATCCACCTCCAGATCTTTCAGTGGTAAGAGTGAATCAACAGAACAGGGCAGAACCACTAAACCTCCCAGAGGAACAACCAGAGGACCCGAGGAACCTTTTAGTGTTAATCCTAAACAAAAAATATTCATAAAACAGTTACATTAAACTTTTTTAGATTATATTATGTTCTCTGTACATAGTCACTTTGTAAACTGGTTGTGTATATCATTGATGTTGCAGTATGTGTAGGATGAACAAGGAGGATGACAGGTAGCACTAAACATATAACTTTATTCCACAGATGATAAGTAAATGAATGAAGACAATGGTTAGTATATACAGTATAGGTTGCATCCAAAAGCTCTAAAATCCTGCCTTCTGAGGCAGCATTCCAAGGCATGAAGGCATCATGGCACATCCAAATCCAATGTTTGTTACTTCCTGTCTCCTGAGATACCATCATTGTCCTGTCCCATATTTCTACAGTATGCACATCCAAATCCAATGTTTGTTACTTCCTGTCTCCTGTCTCCTGAGATACCATCATTGTCCTGTCCCACATTTCTACAGTATGCATGAGCGTGCACTGGGAATGTGATTGGTCGAGCCTGGTTGAGTTCGAAAAAATAAAATGGCGGCCAAGAAATAAATGTATTGTAAATAAAGTAATATTTTATTCATAATAAAGTGAGAAAGAAGTATTGTAGTTTTCAAATACAGATGAGTTATCACAAAGGCACTCTCTGTTTATATTTCAAACTGAATTCCATTACGCTGCCTATGAAGGGTTAAAAACTATATTAAGGAAAAACATGAATTTATAATGTTTATTAGTGGAACTGAAGGTTGGATTAAACATGAGACGCACGTGATTGTTGTCATTAGTGAGGCGGCCAATCGCGAAGAGCTGTGTCGTCATCAGAACTCCGTGCAGCTGTTCAGAAAAGAATTCACCGACTGGACCAGCAGGTTGTTCTCGAATGCTCTCACTATACTTTAATGCCATATGTTACAATCACATGCCATCAGCACCAGCTCAAGTCTGACAAAATTTCTAACTGGCATACACTGCTTCAAGCCAGCTGCCGATCAGTCTGCACAGCGTCACATGAAGACATACACCTAGCCTCATAAGGCAGCGTGGCAACAAGTCAGCTGCCTAAGCTTAAATTAAATGGGAGCCAAGGAAGCGCCTGGAACACAAATTTAGTGTAAATAAAGTTACATTTTCACTCTTTACACATTTCAATTGCATTTCTAGTGAGAAATTGTATTGTAGTGTTCAAATATTGGATTAGTTGTCACAATGGTGCTCTCTGTTTAAATTTAAAACAGGATTCCATTTTGCTGCCTATGAAGTGTGTCCAAATGCATTTCCTGTAGCTGCCATCATGCCTCCAAAGTCATTGCCTCATGAGGCAGCGAGGCAACAAGTCAGCTGCCTTAGTTGTCAGACGCAGCCATGGAGTCGAACAAGCCTATAGTGTCCGGGTAATGGTGAACAAGTGAAGACAATAATCAAAGATGGTAGATGACGGGGTGCAAAGGATTATGGGTGATGATGTCTGGTGAGTGAGGGCAGATGACAGGGATATGTTACAACTGATCTAAAAAACGTTTTCAGACTTACATCTTCCATTTCTTCTTTTATAAATGGTAGAGCTTTGGGAGCTGACCTGGTATAAATTGAGATAAACAAGGGCATACCAAACACAGGGCATACAATGGCTAAAATGTTATGTTCCATAGTTAATACAGAAAGAGTAAGCGATTGACTTTGATTTTTTAAGGAATTTAGAACACTTTCGTTTACTAGTCAGCAGGGGCGGAGTGGGATCAAAAAATCTACCGGGAAATTTCGTATACCACCGGCCCTCATTGGTAAAAAAAGGTCTCGTATTTGTAGTAAAACTAGGGTAATACAAATCATTATCAATCTGCCATTTTTGTAATAATCGTAATAATTTTCCTAAATGAGTAAATATACAAAATGACACCTGTTTGAAAGACGGAGATGCGCACCTATCAATCAACAGAGCCAGGCCAGAGATAAACGTGCTTATAAATGGGAGTAATATGGAATAATGTGTGCATCTTTGAATAACTGTAAGAATTTTTCCTTTTGAGAGTTTTGAGAGATAATAATGTTTTTTCCACTGTTATTGCTTATTTATTTTAATGTGTTTGGCGCATTTACCTCAGAGTTTATTTCAGTAATATTGCTGTTTTTCTGGTAATAATAATACAATTTACATGTCAATCCTGCTTCCTTGTCTGTTTATTCATTTCATTATGCTGTTATGTTAAGTTATATCTAGATATTTTTTGCCATATGAGACGGTTATTGCCGCTATATACTCTTGTCTAATATTCAAATCATATGTGGAATAATGTGTGAATCTTTGAATAACTGTAAGAATACAGTTCCTTTGAAAACAATTTTTGTTTAAGTTTTGAGAAATAATAATGTTGTGAGGATAATGTGATACTGCAAAGTTACCCTTCTAATTTTTATTTATATTATGATATAGCCATATGGAGATAAACCTTTGCAAATGTGCTGATTTGATCCATTACTGACCACCAGGCTAGAGATTTTAAACCCCCTTAACTATCAAATAGTCTATCATCTTGATGGATCAATCCGACCGCATATGTACTGCAATAAACAGGCATTCGGCGGCGCAGCTTTTTACATCAAAGGCCGACAAGCTATGCCTTTTGGGGAGGGTCTGTTCAATGATCCTAAACATGGCTGGACTTGCTGAACAGGTTGAGCACTTTTATATACTGTGTTGAGCAAAGAGGCTTTACAGTTTGACCAGTGGAAAGCGGCCGCACATCAGGCCACCAGACGGGGTTGCTATATAACTCGCAATGTTTTATTATCAGACCGGCCCTCGCAGCCTCAAAACACTACCGGCCCAACGGGAATTGTCCCGACTCTCCCGATGGCCACTCCGCTACTGCTAGTCAGACTGAAGGGAATTTAATTTACTAATGGAGCAATGAGTTTACACATTGAATTGCTTCAGATTTCATAGGCTAAGGATTTATCACCAAATGTGCATGCATCATAGAGCTGTTTAGCTGCAGTTCTGGGTCAATAAAGGATGCGACTAGGTGTTTGCACACAATACAACAACCACAATACAACTGATCCTGTCATTTGACAGAGCGCAAACTATTTGTCAGAGCCTTTAGTGCTCTGATGACCTTCAACAGCGACTAAAGTAGATGTGCACAGAGATGGGGACTCGAGTTTGAGACTCGGACTCGAGTGCGACTTAAGTTGCACACACAGTGACTTCAGACTCGACTTGAGACTCGACCCTCAAAGACTTCAGACTCGACTCGGACTCGAGCCGCGCGACTCGTGAACAATGTTTATTTTTAGGAAACGTCTGATGAGCTCGCTGTCATACCCCTCCCTCCGTTACCTACAACCTGCCCACGACGTAACACGTCACGTGACGTATCTGCTCCGCGCGCGCGGCCGCGAATCGAATGCACCGGCTGCTGCTGTCCCAGTCCCACTCATCTGAAGCTTTGGGTAGTGCTGTGACGGATCCGTGGTTCGGCTCGCAGGCGATTCGCGGATTAATATGCAATTTAAATAGGGTAAGTTTATTATTAACTTGTTATTAAGGCTCGCAATTGTTTAAATGGTTAAACAATTTAACCGCAAAAAGGCGCTCAATTGAGCAGATTTCTGTACGCACATGCGGTTAAGTGTGTCCGGTCCAGCTCCAGTCAGGTCCAGAGTTGCGCTACTTTGTGTCATACTGTAGTCCATTAACATACATTTGCTGAATAGAGCAATGAAAAACAATGTAACGTTTTTATGTGAAGCGACTGCTGCATCTTCTTCCTGAAGCGCTCCGCCTGTGTTTGAGCAAGCGTTTAGTGCCCTCAGTAGTGTACATACAGAGAGAAGTGTTTCAAAAGTTAAGCCAACATAAAATCTTTCTTTTCTTGACAGGGCACACACACACACAAAATGATCTCACAGTATTCTTTTTCTAATAAAAACATTTTTGTTTATGTCTTAAGAAACCAGTCAGAAACCAGTCTGGGCTTATTTGTTCTTAATAAAAAGACAGTAACCACAATTAACCCTACTTAAGTCTGTGTCATTTATGTTAATCAAACAACCCAAGACAAACAGAAAATCACTTCTATTGCTCAAAAATATAATAATAATATTTAATTTGTACAATAAAGACAGTGTTATTATCCATTTAATTTAATTTCTGTACCTAATGCTAATTTTAGACCTTACTTAATGTGCAACTTTTTTATAAATGTTTATAATTTCTTTATTTGTTATTAGAGTTTTATTTGTTACAACGAGACTTGAGACTTGACTTGGACTCGAGCCCAGAGACTTCAGACTTGACTTGGACTCAAGCTCAAAGACTTCAGACTGGACTCGGACTCGAGCTCAGAGACTTGTGAACATCTCTGGATGTGCACAATGACTTGATGTCAGGATAATCACATCCAATACATGCAACAATATATATGCAAATAAATGATTATTAACCAGTTTCCAAAATTAACCAAAATGGATAAATGCGTTGATTTCTCCTGACCCAAATATACATTCATAGATTTGTACATGCATTCATTAGTTTGTTTTCCTCACAGCATTAACAGATACAAATTTTTCATGGGCAATCCCAGTATAACCAATACACAGTTAAACACTTTAGGAATGTCAGACAAACCTCCAATGGGGAGTTTTTGCTGATATAAATGTTATTAGAGGCCCCACAAATCAATTGTTTATAAAAACTGCTTTTGAAAGCTGGTAACACGTTACAATAAGGTTGATTAGTTAACATTAGTTAATGTATTAACTAACTTGAACAAACCATGAGCAATACATTTGTTACTGTATTTATTCATCTTTGTTAATGTTACTTAATAAAAAATTAAGCTTTAATTGTTTGTTCATGTTAGTTCAGAGTGCATTAACTAATGTTAACAAGATTTTAATAAAGTATTAGTAATTGTTGAAATTAACATTAACAAAGATTAATAAATGCTACATAAGTGCAGTTCATTATTAGTTCATGTTAACTAATGCAGCTAACTAATGTTAACTAATCAACCTTATTGTAAAGTGTTACCAATATATCAATATATTTTAATCAAAATAATACAAAACACTAGCCAGTCATAGTTTTACAGCATTTAGCAGCATGTAAAGTTAAGTGGCAAGAAACAAACAATGTTTTTCAGGTGCAAAATTTAAAATACACAAAAATCTTCAATTTGAGGGACAACAAGTAATAAATCCATTGTGTGTTTATTTGTAATATACATACCATTTGAGTTAGAGACGATCACATGTACCGACATGAAGAAACACAGAAGAA
This sequence comes from Misgurnus anguillicaudatus, assembly GCF_027580225.2. Lineage (NCBI taxonomy): Eukaryota > Metazoa > Chordata > Actinopteri > Cypriniformes > Cobitidae > Misgurnus > Misgurnus anguillicaudatus. The sequence goes on from NW_027395279.1 coordinate 2,060,380, forward strand.
TCTTCATCTTTGTCATTTTAAATCTCATAATCTTCAATATTAATAATTAATGTGCAATAATCCAGTAATCAAAAAAAAAATATTTTGTCTTTTTCTGATTTTCATATATGATTTTGTGTCCTGTAAGTCTCCTCTGAGGTGATGTCTGTTGTTGTAGAAACAAGATCTTCTGGGCTGGGTCGACTGCAGTCTGCAGAAGTGGACTGACCAATGCCATCCGATTGGAGAAACTGAAACTACAGTATACATTTCATTCCATACACTAATCATCCGTTTTTCCTGTATTTTCATTTTACAAAGATTTATAGACAGATTTACAAATCTTTTTCATTTTACAGATGAAAATTCAACCCAAAACCTTCTGCTAAATAATATCTTTAATATTTATCAAACTTGACTGTGATAGGTCCATCCTGACCACTCCACTTTAATCTAAAAGCTTTTATATGTGACTCAGCATCTGAATCGATCTGGATGAAACTGAAAGCATAAATAATGAATAATGATGTGCAAAAAATGCACTTTTAGCATTGACTAGACATTTTACGAGCATCTATGCTTGCTGACTAGCCTAATCAATAACAAAGGCTGCGTTTACACTAGGGATGTCCCGATCAGGTTTTTTTGCCCTCGAGTCCGAGTCCGAGTCATTTGATTTTGAGTATCTGCCGATACCGAGTCCCGATCCGATACTTCTATAATACATAAAAAAAAGAATAAATAAGAGCGAAAAAAACAGAACCAGCATGTTCCTTATGTCATGCCGCACGCATTGCTGTTTCTGTGTGAAGTCAAAAGAGTCTAACTCTGTGCCAGCGCATAACTACAGATGTGTTAAAAAATAATGAGAATTTATATAGTATATGTACAGGGGTTAAATTGGGATTTGTTTTGTGGGGATGCTCTGTTGGGAGGGAGGGTTCGAGGGGTAAAATGTTTAATCCTGATGACAGCAAAGCCACTGGTGTGTTTCAATGACATTTTGGACCTCTGATAGGATTTTATAAGTTTCAGTTTTAAAGCTGTGCCACATGTTGACCCAAACTTTAAAACCTGAACTTTAAATTATGCAAATCTATGAGTCTGACACCCTATATGCATTTGTTGCACATGTCATCATGCACAATTGATCAAACTTTGAAGGAAGTTATAAGAATCAACCTCCTTGACTAATTCTAGGCATAAGATAGGCTACCCAAAGAAGACTCAATTAACAAGAAAAACAACATACTGATTCAGCAATATATCTTATAAATTAGCCATAAAGATTCCCTAAGCTGGTCAGCAGTTAGTTATAAAATACCTATAGTTAGGTCGTAATTAATCTGTATAATCAAAATACTTTATTTTATTAAACTATACAATCAGTTGTATCCAGTTATCTAGTTAACATATTGTAATGAGATGAGTGACATGGCTAGACATACTTTAATACTTTGTTTCTAGACTTCTATTAAGTTTTCTCGACGTGGGCACCATTCTTACCTCTCTCTCTATCTCTCATCTCTACAGTATCCTGCGCGAATGCGCGTTCTTGAGGTTCTGAGTGAGACGCGGAGCTGCGTCTGAGCACATGGTGACAAAAACGATCAACGCGTCGTTTAAATGAGCGGTAAAAACCCGGTTTTGTCGTGGATTCCTTGCACGCACGAGTGTGAAGCCTATGAATGAATTTGAAAGCACGTCAATAGGCTTGTTCGACTTCATGCGGCGCCGAAACAATCGACAGCCGGGTGACGGCAAACTACCGCGAGAGTGATCCGCGAAATCATACGGAGGAGTTTGCTTTTAAATCGCTCTCGCAGAACTTAGACATCATCCGGCTGCCGCTTGTTTATTTTAAACCCTGCATATGTATCCGAGTCCTGATCGGGAGGTAACGTCCGATTCCGATCGAGTCTGAAACCACGTGATCGGGGCCGATTTCCGATCACGTGATCGGATCGGGACATCCCTAGTTTACACTTGGCATTAACATGCGACCTGTATCCGGATGTTGTCCACATACACATTGAAAAGACAAGTGTAAACGCGTCTGTGATCGGAATGTTATCCGATCTGTGTGTCCTGATGCAGAGGTAGTCGAGGACGCTTTGTGATCGGATCTCAGTGTAATGTAAACGCAATCCAGCCATCGTATCTGCATTTACAGGTCAACGTCACACAAAACCCCGCCCACTATCATCTCCTCTCACTGACAGCTGTCAAAAATAAAGGACGTTAGGTCATGGAGCGCAGGTGAGAGACGCATACATTCATATTTGTGGAGCAATGAAGCTACGCTTAAAAGTATCTTAATAAATCGATAACACTGCTGACTGTATTTAAGTTATTCAGGCATATGTTATATACTCCTATTTATAGAGAGATTTAATATTTAATGGCAGAATTCAGGATCGTTATAATGTTTGAGTTTCCATGGCGACAAATCAACGTGAATGTTGCGCTTCTTTCTGGTCAATCGGCTGTTTCTGTCTCATTTAACACATTTTAAGTTACTTTAAAACACGTACAAACCATAATAACATTAACCAAATACATTTATTCAGTGTTGGTTTTATGCAAGGTTACTTATATGTGTTTATAAATTACATTACATCTTACGCACTATGAACAGGAAGTTTAGGAAATTGTTAGCTCTTTTAATTAAATCATATTAAAATTACCAGGAAACATAACTAACAACAGTTTATGGTTAAAATTTTAATATAAATATACATATAAGTTCAGGCAGAGGCAAAAGCCTGTTATTAAGGCAGAATAAAACAGTGGAGTCGGTCATGTTTCACACGGATTTTGTTGTTGATTTAAAGCATGCGGGTGAAAGTCAAGTTCAGGTAAAGTTAAACAGGACATTCATCCGCGGCGCGGACACTATAAGGCTTTTAAAGCTAAAAATATAACGCTTAAAATGTGAACATCACGGTTGTTGGGGTTGCTAGTTATTCTCTGCTGTTGGCTTCTCAGTAGCACTGTACAATACGGGATTGCGGTTAGCGCGAAAATCCTAAATCGTGGCTAAAGACAGCTGTACCCATTTTGATTGACAGCTATCCACCCAGCGCGCGTCTCCCCGCACGGGATCCAATCACACATCCGGATACAGAAGCCACATTTATGTGACAATTGTAAACGCGCCGTGTCCTGATATACGGATGATCGGATCTGGGTGAACGGATCACCGAGATCGCATGTTAATGCAAAATGTAAACGCAGCCTTAAGACAACTTGGTAATGCAGATTGACATACAACATCTAAAAAATCTGAATTTATAATATCTAACTAAGCACACTGCACATCTCTTTGTTCAGGCTCTTGTAATTTTTACATCGGACTGAATGTCTCATGGCACGTCCCAGCATGTGCAATCAAACTTTTGCAAATGATACAGAAGGCTTACATTTATGCATTTGGCAGACACTTTTTATTTAACACTCTTATAAATGAAGGTGATATAAAAGGGATGATACAGAAGCAGCATTTTTTATTCTCGGAAAACAAATCAGTCAAAGATGATTAAATTTTTTTCTTATGTTTTTATGCAAAGCTTATTTATATAGTCAACATCTGAAGTGGATTAAAAAAAGTTAATTCTAAGACATGAATGGTTTTGATCCACTTCAGATGTTGATTTGTGTGTAGCACATTTTATAAACAGGGGTAAATCGAAGTGCTTTACACATAAATTATTCATTTATTTATAATGTCGTTCCAGCACATAGAAATGATTTACAAAGAGAATATAAGTAAGATATTTAAAATCACAATAAAACAAAGACATGTAAGCATTTTTACATAACAAAAAAGGACAGAAATAAAAATGACTGGGATAAAAGTGCAGTAAGTGTAAAGCAGCACAGTGCTTCATTTAATGCAGATGTGTTTCTAATTTATTGATTTAAAATGGAATTACATCTGATCTCTTCTGAAACCTGAATCCAGCTACTATTGGCGTCATAACTAAACGCTGACTCATCTTGTTATGTGTTAACCCTTGGTATTTTTATAAGACTTGATCATAATGATCGGAGTAATTTGTTCGGTTCATATTCAATTAGCATGTCGGCAATGTATTAAGGTCCTGAGCCATAGAGTAACTTTATGTGAAATGTAACAGACCTGAGGACTGAATTAATATGCTCAAATTTTCTGGTTCGGGTCAGAATTCTGGCAGCAGCTGTCGTAAACACATCATGTTCTACTTTGTATGTTTGGGTATGAAGACATTTTGTACATATCAAGTGTATTGATTGCCATGTGACCCATATGTCCTTTGACTTATGACGCAATCACAACAACCACGACCATACATTTTGTGTGTGTTGTTTAAAAAGTACAATCACGAGGAATACAATTATGGCTACTTAAATCTGGTACTTTCACTTTATTCACTTTTCAAGTTGGCAGCTCCTCAGCTTGCATATTTCTAGCATAGAAGGGCATCCAGTAAATGAAAACTTTAATATATAGCCAGAAGAAATAGATCATCAGGGTACCTTTAGACTTTTCAATTACTAAAAATGTATACATACTACTTGACAGTGTTCGAATTATGTCAAAGCTTATGGGGGTCCCCTACCTAACCCCCACCCCCTGACCAAGCCCCACCCCCTCATTATAGGGTCGCTGTGATTTGACAAAGTAAGATGTGATCCTGGATCAACAATCATCTGATCCTGGTTTTAATAAAATAAACCCCAAATTACCCTTAACTCAAACCCTAAACGTTTTTACCCCTCAAATATGTGTGAAACACTGCAAGGCCAGAAATTTTAAATAGAATAGGGGTGAAATAGGGTGGACCTCAATGCCTACTCTCAAATTATATATTTTTACTATATAGTAGTGGTTAAATGGATTACATTGCATTTTTTAAATCATAGATCGAATAATTTTTGGATCAGCAAAACTGGGGCTAGGAAAATAAAATAAGAACAAATTTAGAAATGATGAGCATATAAAAATAGAAAAGAACAAAGTTACAAATAAAGTAAGATCTAACAGTAGTATTTAGGTACATAAATAGAATCAAATAAACATTAACACTGTCTTCTTTATTATATAAATTAAATATAATTAATCTTTTTAAAGATACAGAAGTGATTTTCCTTTGTTTTCTGTTGTTTAATTAATATAAATGACAGAAACACAAGCAGATAAGAACTGCTACTTTCAGACCAACACAAAGATTTGACTTCTTTCTGAACTGTTTGCACTCACTTTAAGACATAACTGAATGTTTTTATGATAATAGGTGCCAAGACTGTGGGATTTCAAAATAATTGTGTTTTTGCATGCTTTAGAATCGCGTGTCTCCATGCGTTCGCTTATGAGTGCGAGTCCATTTGAGTTTGTGCGTCATTGCCTGTGCACACACAAAACAGCTTACTTTAACATCTTGCGCTTAAATTGTTTAAAATCGCCTTGCTTGCATGTTAACATTTGCAAGGTTTAAAACCACACATGCAAAAGATAAGCTTTCTATAAATAGTTATTTATTTCTGAATGATGCGTATTTGAGCAATTCGTTTTAAAAAGACTATAGGCTAATTTATTATTATTTATGCGTGATTTCTTCTGCTCTCCAAATAAAATATTTTGCGTTTCTTTTGACTTGGTGGACCAGCTGTCAATTTGAGTGTGTAGCCTCACCACTGTTATAAAAAAATAATAGTTTGAGAAGAATTAAAAAAACCTAACCCAAAAGATTACTAAATATTCTTACCGTCACTGAGGTGAAAATAATCCACATGCAGAGAGAGACATTAACTTGCCTGTCAATTCCTCCAGAAAACCGCGGGAGGCGCACTTGCGAGTTTATATTTATTTCAGACAGAAATCATTTGAATTAGTTTATTGCGAAATTGGGACAAATAACGGACAGTAGCATATCACTTTGTGACAGCGCAACATGGGAATTTTAAATTCATGTTGTATTTTAATTTTAATAAAAACCAGGGGACCCCCCTAATTTACAGAGGCGGACAGAGTACACAGCTTCATTACTTGAGTAAGAGTACAGTTACCCCTTGCTAAATTTTACTCAAGTACAAGTAAAAGTACTGCAGTAAGATGTCTACTCAAGTAAAAGTAAAAAGTACTTGTTTTTAAAAGTACTTGAGTATCAAGAGTACAAGAGTACATTTTAAAATTTTGCATTACTACTGCCACAGTGCACATTGAACCACGTGAGATGATTGACAGCTGTACAGGAAATGATAATGATGAGGTCAAATCTGACACGAATCAGGAAGAGGAGACACACATCTGACTCCGTTCGCTCTTTGAGCTCTTCAGATCGCATAATTCAGTGGAAAATTAATAGAAATCTTATTCTGTAAGACTAAATATTTTACTAACATGTGATAATTAATAATTATTTCTCCAAATATGCACACCATTGTACAATAGCCCTGGTGGACTCTGTATATTTTATGTATTTGAATACAAATAAACCGGAGAAGATGAGAATAAATGTTTAATGAGTGATGATTTCTATTCAAAATAACAAACGTTACAGATTAATTATTTTGCACTCCTGGCATAAATTAAGAAATTAATGTCACTGCAAACCAGTTTAATCACAAACAGTGGTCAAATGATGAAGCTGGAGTCTTAAACCTGTCTTGTGATGCTGAGTTTGTCCAGACCAAGTAAGAGTGTGATGTTTTGAAGAGTAATAAATTTGAACAACAATAATCCAGGATCACCAGTGATCCCTGCCGCTCTCAAGGGGTTGCATTTTTGTAAGCGGTGATGAAGTTTTGTTTTGGTAAACACAGCAAACACTTAAACGAAAACTATCATTAACTTGTTTAGAAAATTATAATAGTCTGGCAAGGTGGAGCCACGGGTTGTCACATTCCCAGGATGGACCTGCTGTGTCTTCATCCATTGTTTCGTCCATGGTTTCTTCTCTTATCTAAATCTGACTATTGGGACTTTGGCGGAAAGCTGAAGGTGATAGCTGATAGGCTGTCCCAATCAGTGGCGCCTACACAATCCAATCACGTTTGAGAAAAGGGTTTCTGAGATGTTTCTTTTTTCCTTTTTTTTTAGAAGAAGTAACGGGTACTCACGGTTATGGATAGAAATGTAGTGGAGTAAAGAGTACAATATTTGCCTCTCAAATGTACTTGAGTAAAGTCATGAGTACTCCCCAAAAATAATACTTGAGTAAAGTACAGATCCCTCAAAATTGTACTTAAGTACTGTACTCAAGTAAATGTACTCCGTTACTGTCCGGCTCTGCTAATTTATATTTTTGTGGTTTATGGGGGGTCCTTCGAGGCTTATAGCAGGTCCGGGACCCCCCAGACCCCCTTCAATTCGAACACTGCTACTTGACTTCCATACTGATTTTTGCCTACTATGTAGGTTCATAATTTTTAACATTAACAAACAACTGACTTTAGATGGCATTTAGCAGACACTTTTTGTCCTATTTGTAGATGACAACTGCACTACTGACTTTTGTTCAGTCTGCTGAATATCTTTTGTGTTCTCCTAAGGAGACAAAACTAGTCAGGACAATTAGTTTGTTGGGTGTTCAAAATTCTCCTGTTGGTAAGATATCTAACTTCAACAAGAAATTCATCAACATATGATCCTGCACGCTTTTTCAGTGTAAAGTGAATGTAATGTACTAGTAGTAAATATAGGCGCCATATTGTCACATAAAAATGATTGATGGTGCCCTTTGACCTTAGGGGAGGGGCTAACCTTTGACCTCTGAGGGAGGGGCTGACCTTTTGACCTGCGAGGGAGGGGTGACCTTTGACCGGACCACCCACGTCGTGAACCTTTGACCTCCGGGGAGGGGCTAACCTTTGACCGGACCTCCCACGTCGTGAACTTTTGAACCGACCGCCCACGTCGCGCTGAACTTTTGAACCGACCGCCCACGTAGCATTGAACTTTTAACCGGACCGCCCACGTCGCGTTGAACTTTTAACCGGTACGCCCATGTCACGTTGACATGTTTACGACCGGGGTTATCTCTGCGGGATGTTAAATCATGTCCTCCTACGATAAAACAATAAAAACAGTGTTTACACAAGTGGTCTTCATTAAAACACATTCCATGCTCCCATCATAATTTATATAAGGTGGGGCCCGATATGTCTAATAAAAGCCGGGAAAATCACAGTTACGAAAATCACAAACATGGATAGGCCATGCAGCCCGCACGGTACTCCAGTGAGTGAATGGTGAAATAGCATGGAGCATCTAGCTATGGCGCCGAAAAAATTTAACTTTTAACATGCATTGAAATTTTAACATGCACCATTTTAGAATGCGTGACATCGTTATAATCTGCCATGCTGGCATTGAAATATTGCGAAATCCTCTCATTGATTAGCTTCATTAAACACAATTTTTTATGTGAAATGATCAAATAAATTAAGTGTTCTTTCTTTTCTTTTAAACGTCATCCTGGCTTATAAGGCTATATTCATGGTGAGAATAAGCTGTAATTATATAAAGTAAGATTAGAAAAGATGTTTAAAATGAACTTTCTCTAATAATCTTAGCACTATGTATGGATACGACTGATTAAAAAAACATGTTCAAAAGTATCAACATAATAAAAAAGGTTTCTCACAGCGGCAGATGAAATACAATCTAAAAGAATAAAGAACAATGAATTCTGTCAAGATGAACATTTTGTAGGATTTTCTCTAGAGAGTAAAAATTGATGTGTAATTTTTAAATGTCCTATTCTGCATTTTGTATAGATGACCTGATTTTCAAAACAGAAGTTGTGTTTTTTAAAATAAACTGTTCAATACAAAGATATGGTCTTCTGCCACTTACACAGATCGTAGTCCTTAAAGTTGCATTCCTGAGAGATGCTTCCACTCCGAAGCGTAAATCGTTTTGGCAGTGCCGGTGTGAGGACCGAGATATTTTGTTTTTTAACTCGTAAAGCATGTCCAGTCCTCCTGCGATAGCAGGACAGTGTTTATACAAGGGGCCTGCATTAATGCAGCTTGCGTTGCTTTCATCATACTAATAAGTACAGCATAAGTAAAGACAAAAAGACACATATTACAAAACATTACCTGTCTAAAAACTGAGACTTTTAACTTTAGGTTATTAGTATATTAGGTTTAGTATAGTTTTCAGACTTTCAGAAAGAACTCATCAACTTAAAGAATAAAGCACTTATCAATTACATTTATTTTAATCTCAAAAACTCAAGTTTTCGTCTATTTATTATTGCACCTGAAATACAAGTACCTGCTCACACTCCTTAGCCAAAACACTAAAACTTTTAGTGCTTTTGTATTTAATATAATATTTAATAATATTTGACAAATTACTCCATACAAGACAATCAAATTATATACATTCAATGAACACAACATACAAAGTCTAACTTCATCACATGCTTTGATGCACTCATTTCTCTGTCTCTGTTGTTCTCAGTTATCAGTTGTTGGCTATGTAAACTGTGTTTATTATAAAGTGTATTAAACTCCCACTACTCTTTACCCAGAATAACATGTACTTCTTCCATGGTGACAAAGCGAGGTACATGATTTTTTTCAATTTATAAAAACACAAGTAAACTTTTTATTGTAAAATAGTCAAATAAAATAGTAATACATAGGCTAACTGATGATCCTTACATATGAAATACCCGCACAAAATCATCTAGGTATATTCTTAAAGCGACGTTGGTTTTATTACACCATAATATAAGAATAATAAATCAGTATATACTATAAAGATTCACTTTGCTATCATTTCCAACTAATGTTAATTTATTGTGTTGTACTCAAAACATCTGAACTTCAGTCAGCTTTTTGGGGGGCTGAGCATTAATTTACTTTTTAAAGATTACAACATCTAATTGATTTTTAACCCTTACCTATACATGTTGCTTGGCTCGCTGTAAACCCGGCATGCTTACCGTTATGTTTACCTTTAAATGACAGAGAATATAATAGCACTTACACCATAAAAACAAAAAATGTCATCACAGAAAACAGTAACAAACCATCTGGTAAATCGAGTGTTGTAGAACAACGAGTGAAATCTATGTGTTAGTTCAGATTAAAAATACCTCGCTTTATTATATACAGCCCCACAAGGCAAAACAAAGATTTCATGTAGTCCATCATGTTACACCGGCAGTTTGATTATTGTGACCACCGTGTCCTTTAGTGCACTAGGGGCATTATGGTAAATGTAGTCATTTTCACAAGGCGAATCGAACGCTGTATATGTTAAAGGTGCATTGTGTTACATTTAAAAGGGACCTTGACAATAATATAAATAAGTATGTTATCAGTGGTGTATAAGGACCTTACATAACGAACTGAATTGTTTTTATTACCTAAGATTGACCAATTTTCATCTCCATACACCGCGGGTCCCCTTAAATGGAAGTCGCCATCATATCTCTACAGTAGCCCTAAACGTACAAACTGCTCTACAGAGCAAGTTTCTTCCCTACGTTGTCTCAGACGATGACATGTTTGTCCTGCGACAGCTACCACATGAGTTTTAAAATTGAAAAGTGAGTTGTCTGTGGCAATTCATAATCTCACCACTATATACCGCTAAATTCTACACACACCACCTTTAACTGGTTACTGTTTCCAAGATCCATTACGATCTAAGCCATCGCACTGGGAGAGAGATGACATAGTGAAACATATTATTTACCATTTTATTTGTAGTTGTTGATGCAATTTAATGTAAAGTGTAAGATCTTATTAATTTATAAAAAATAACAGCTTAAAGACAACTATTAGGACTGAAACTAAAAACCCTCAGATTAGCTGTGTACATTATGAAACTGATTTTATTTCAAGTGTTTTACAAGTTAAGAAAAATGTAAGCGTTCCAAATAAGAAGCAAGAATTCCTTTACCTACGGGTGCGTAGAGCGGAGAGGATGATAGAGAAAATACGGGGAAAGACTTTTCCCACTGACACTTTAATATTCTATAGCTTCATAACTCACACCGCTGACTACGTGATGAGGGGCGTGTGAATTGCTGTGTTTAGAGGGGACGGGTCAGGATTTTTAGGTTTCAAATCAGAGCCTGAAACTTAGAGCTCTCACACCTCAGATACGACGCTCTGGCATGTTCATTTAGCGGCAAGTTTGAAGGCTACTTTCAGGAATTCTCCATTAAATTGTTTAAAGCAAAGTTTTTAACACGGCATAGCTCAACTGTGCAGGATTCAAGGAGTTGCAGACGCTATTTTTGAGGACGGTGCAAGCACGACCGGAAGCTTAACAAAATCAGGGAGAGACTTGTGGACGTACATCGTGTAAAGTTGTCTACGACGCTGCGGATTCTTGAAAGGAGAGAACAAATGTCACTTGAGCGTGATCACAAACGCAAGATGCCGTATGTGTGCGGTCCTCCAGTTTTTAAAGAAATGCTTTCAGAACACTGCAGAAGTGAGCTTGTTAATCTTTTTTATGCGGTAATATTGGCAAATGCTGATGTGTGCTTGCCGCAAAATTACTGCGAAACTGATGCTGAGCGTGTAACCAACCTCAAGAAAAAAACAGATGTCGTGAAAAGTCTGGACAAGTCTTTTGATAAGAAGGTTCAAGTGTCTGTTAACGCCGATGAACCGATCAATGTGTTCATCAAAAAAGCTCTAGATGCTTTGTACGAATTTGGTGATGAGGAGTTTGAAATTGCTAACATCCTCCACATGTCTGCATATGTAATAGATGTATGTGTTGCCGTAGCGACAAAGCAGGACCAAACCAATGTGTGTGAAATTGTTGAAGTTGCTGCTGACTTTATGATCGACAAGGGTCTTGGCACATGCATACACTTTCTATTGTATCTAGACAACATCATAACCTTTGGTGATGATTGAAAACAATGCGAGTTCCTGGGACACCTCGTACACCTGAAAACACATTCACTTTTTTTTCACGACCTACCTTTAAACATTTGAACTTTTTATTTTTCTTCACCTTCTTTCCATCTATAGCCTGCTTATTTGATAAGTTCTGGTTTCAGCTCTTAGAAAGTTCGTGATAAACTTTTCTGTGAAATGTTACCACTACATTCGGTCATTTGGACTTGTAAACATCTTGTTCATACAAAGTGTGACACTTATTATGTTATGTAAAAATAAAAGTGACTTGCATCAGTATGAAAAGCTAAATCCGTGCATGACCTGATACATATTTGGTGATTTTGTAACTTAGTGATTTTTACATAGACACGTCAGTTACTTTGCATAACCTGTATAACTCTATGAAACGTGTCCTTCAATAACTGAATCATGCCAACATTTTTACGTAAGAATTTCAATACTTATCAGGACCATTTTAAGCACATTACAATATACCATCATTTATTTACCATTCGTATAACATGCGTAGTCGCAACACTACCATTCAGTTAGACTTTACATTTCTAGACTGTGTTTTTCTCAAAGGTTGCTTATATTTACAGACAACACACTACACCTAAGTGTATCTTAACAATGGCAAACAGGAATACCAACGTTTGCAAACAAGTGTGGTTAAGCACTTTGATTTTTGACATGATTCACAGAAAGCAACAGTGAATCATCAAAACGTTGCTAGTTTTTTAGTTTCCCAAAGTTTACATTTTTACTTGCAAACAAACCAGGAACATTATTCATCTCAACACTTTCACCAAACCTACGTCTCTGTTGTATTTATTTAGACAATCTTTTGTTTTCATAGTTTTGATCTGTTTCAAATTTCTTCTGTATATCTTCTAAAGATAAATATGGTCATTGTCCTTGGGTTTTCTCAGATTTTATAAACCTTTGAAACCTTCTTTGTCTTAATGCCATCAATGTATTTATTACTTATCCATTATTTGTTATACTGTATGTCATATTTTTGAGTTTACACCATTCATTTTTATAGAAAGTTTCAGAAACTCACATTTACATGGAATTATGATACATTTTACTTTTAATGATCTCCTGGAGTGAGTGCTGGTTTAACAGGGGTAAACTGTAATCATGCCACAATCCTGAAGGTTTAAAAGCCAAACAAGAGCCATTCAACACCTCACACCATACTGATTTCGTTTAACTGAAAAATGATGTACAGACGAGTTCAAATTGTAAAAACAGTAGTAGGAAAACTAATAATGTTTAACAAGTACAATCGTCACTTATAGTTTTGTCATATGATGATGATATGATGTTTCATCTTTCAAGTGTTTGTTGAAGTATTTTGGCACAACTGTTTATTCCAATCTTTAATCAGCCATACATGACAAAAGTTTTTTGTCTTTGTCTGAAGCGACATTAAGCATCTAATCTACAGCACCGCACTGTAAATGTATATAAAATATATATATATATATATATATATATATATATATATATATATATATATATATATATATATATATATATATATACAAAACCATCCTCACCACAATATACTTTAGTGTTTTAATCACTTGGTACTGATTTTACACATTTCACATTTTCATAACAATTTATACTCTACTTTTCACCGTCTCCACTGTTTCACAATAACAGATTTAGTAAGTATATCTAAAATATACTACCCTATGTTGTGGAGTTGTTTTAGTGCCATTTTAGAGGTAAGCTGCACATTTACTTGAGTACTGTACTTACTGTGAGTGCCGTGTTTTGGTATCTGAACTTTATTATTTTCTAGAGAAAAAAAATCCTTTAACAACGGTTTTGTTTAATCGTTGTAGCATTTTTGTACGTAGTTCTCTCAATACATTATGCCTCTGAAGCAACCTACTGAATACACTGACTAGTTTGTAGCATCTTTGGAATAACCAGCTTGATGAATGATACATACACTATAGAAATTAAACAAAAACAATAATAATAATAAAGGCATCTCCACTTTTTATTTAAAACTATAAAAGTTACACGATAGAAAAAGTCTTACACTCATTTACATTTCAATGACAAATATCTTACTTTTCACGTCAATATCATTTTAACAGGTACTTGGGAGTCAAAAGTTGTTACTCTGTATGAGGTTTGAAAGTCAGCGGATGATTTTCGAACACTAATCGGTGATGTCAAAATAGGCAAAGGTGATTATTTGACACAGTGCCTACCCGTGGTCACACTTAATAAAGTCTACTGCAGTTTTCTGAAAAAATTAAACATTTGTTTCATTCTTAATGTTTGTTTGTTTATATCACAACCTTCAAAACCTAGCCTTTACCCCGTGTAAATATGTAAAGTTTTAATTTCTGCTAAAATCTTTAATTGGATATTGTTGGTCTTTCATAGCTACAGTTTCTATTATGTTCAGTGTAATGATTTTATTATTTTGCCTATACCAAGGGACTTGGATCAGGTTCAACAATCACAATATTTACATTGGCACGCAAAACATAGATAGGCTTATTAAGTCAACCTCTTTCATACATGTTTTATTCTTTATCTTGTCAAATTAACACAATATAAAAACCTTTCTTTTATATCATGTTTTTTTATTTGAAAAATATTTGTAACTATAGACCATTTCATCGGGCGAACGTGTGGTGACGCGATAAGCTTCAGGTCCGAACTTTACAACCGTTTTCTGTTTATTTAATATTCTGACTAGTTGCTGATACTGAACCATTAAAGAAATACCTCGAAGAAAGTATTGTATTGGGTTCCTATGTAATCTATGTATTGTCTTATTTTGCTTGTTATATATATATAAACTACTTTAAAAGGACTTTGTTGTTATTTATTCTTCGCAAAGTTTACCGGAAGTTACGTAAAGACCACGAGGCCGCTTGTTCATGTTGTTACTGCTGAAACCGTCTATACTTGCATGTTAGACCACCATTACATTTACATTTCATTATTTAGCAGGAGCAACAGTAGCAATGAAATCAACAAAAGAGCAAAAGTGTTCTGAAAACTATACTCTCAGTTAACTTAACATATTGTAAACAATTTTTATTTATTGATAGGAAAGAATACGTGAGGAAAGAAGAGGTGAAATAGAAATAAGTGCTTAGTATTCCAGGGTCAGGGTATAGTTGAGAGATGTGTCTTTAGTCGGGTTTTGAAGCCGGCAAGCAACTCGAGTACGTATGAATAGTGAGTGTAGGTATTGGGTGCGGTTGTCTTAGGCTAACAGTAGAGTTTTGAATTTAATGCCGGCAGCTATACCAGGCCAGTGTAAACTGATAAGGAGAGGTGCATCGTGCTCTCTTTGGATCGTTATGTCACAGCGTGCATTCTTTTGCGAAGCCAAATGTAAATATTGTGATTGTTGAACCTGATCCAAGTCCCTTGGTATAGGCAAAATAATAAAATCATTACACTGAACATAATAGAAACTGTAGCTATGAAAGACCAACAATATCCAATTAAAGATTTTAGCAGAAATTAAAACTTTACATATTTACACGGGGTAAAGGCTAGGTTTTGAAGGTTGTGATATAAACAAACAAACATTTAGAATGAAACAAATGTTTAATTTTTTCAGAAAACTGCAGTAGACTTTATTAAGTGTGACCACGGGTAGGCACTGTGTCAAATAATCACCTTTGCCTATTTTGACATCACCGATTAGTGTTCGAAAATCATCCGCTGACTTTCAAACCTCATACAGAGTAACAACTTTTGACTCCCAAGTACCTGTTAAAATGATATTGACGTGAAAAGTAAGATATTTGTCATTGAAATGTAAATGAGTGTAAGACTTTTTCTATCGTGTAACTTTTATAGTTTTAAATAAAAAGTGGAGATGCCTTTATTATTATTATTGTTTTTGTTTAATTTCTATAGTGTATGTATCATTCATCAAGCTGGTTATTCCAAAGATGCTACAAACTAGTCAGTGTATTCAGTAGGTTGCTTCAGAGGCATAATGTATTGAGAGAACTACGTACAAAAATGCTACAACGATTAAACAAAACCGTTGTTAAAGGATTTTTTTCTCTAGAAAATAATAAAGTTCAGATACCAAAACACGGCACTCACAGTAAGTACAGTACTCAAGTAAATGTGCAGCTTACCTCTAAAATGGCACTAAAACAACTCCACAACATAGGGTAGTATATTTTAGATATACTTACTAAATCTGTTATTGTGAAACAGTGGAGACGGTGAAAAGTAGAGTATAAATTGTTATGAAAATGTGAAATGTGTAAAATCAGTACCAAGTGATTAAAACACTAAAGTATATTGTGGTGAGGATGGTTTTGTATATATATATATATATATATATATATATATATATATATATATATATATATATATATATATATATTTTATATACATTTACAGTGCGGTGCTGTAGATTAGATGCTTAATGTCGCTTCAGACAAAGACAAAAAACTTTTGTCATGTATGGCTGATTAAAGATTGGAATAAACAGTTGTGCCAAAATACTTCAACAAACACTTGAAAGATGAAACATCATATCATCATCATATGACAAAACTATAAGTGACGATTGTACTTGTTAAACATTATTAGTTTTCCTACTACTGTTTTTACAATTTGAACTCGTCTGTACATCATTTTTCAGTTAAACGAAATCAGTATGGTGTGAGGTGTTGAATGGCTCTTGTTTGGCTTTTAAACCTTCAGGATTGTGGCATGATTACAGTTTACCCCTGTTAAACCAGCACTCACTCCAGGAGATCATTAAAAGTAAAATGTATCATAATTCCATGTAAATGTGAGTTTCTGAAACTTTCTATAAAAATGAATGGTGTAAACTCAAAAATATGACATACAGTATAACAAATAATGGATAAGTAATAAATACATTGATGGCATTAAGACAAAGAAGGTTTCAAAGGTTTATAAAATCTGAGAAAACCCAAGGACAATGACCATATTTATCTTTAGAAGATATACAGAAGAAATTTGAAACAGATCAAAACTATGAAAACAAAAGATTGTCTAAATAAATACAACAGAGACGTAGGTTTGGTGAAAGTGTTGAGATGAATAATGTTCCTGGTTTGTTTGCAAGTAAAAATGTAAACTTTCGGAAACTAAAAAACTAGCAACGTTTTGATGATTCACTGTTGCTTTCTGTGAATCATGTCAAAAATCAAAGTGCTTAACCACACTTGTTTGCAAACGTTGGTATTCCTGTTTGCCATTGTTAAGATACACTTAGGTGTAGTGTGTTGTCTGTAAATATAAGCAACCTTTGAGAAAAACACAGTCTAGAAATGTAAAGTCTAACTGAATGGTAGTGTTGCGACTACGCATGTTATACGAATGGTAAATAAATGATGGTATATTGTAATGTGCTTAAAATGGTCCTGATAAGTATTGAAATTCTTACGTAAAAATGTTGGCATGATTCAGTTATTGAAGGACACGTTTCATAGAGTTATACAGGTTATGCAAAGTAACTGACGTGTCTATGTAAAAATCACTAAGTTACAAAATCACCAAATATGTATCAGGTCATGCACGGATTTAGCTTTTCATACTGATGCAAGTCACTTTTATTTTTACATAACATAATAAGTGTCACACTTTGTATGAACAAGATGTTTACAAGTCCAAATGACCGAATGTAGTGGTAACATTTCACAGAAAAGTTTATCACGAACTTTCTAAGAGCTGAAACCAGAACTTATCAAATAAGCAGGCTATAGATGGAAAGAAGGTGAAGAAAAATAAAAAGTTCAAATGTTTAAAGGTAGGTCGTGAAAAAAAAGTGAATGTGTTTTCAGGTGTACGAGGTGTCCCAGGAACTCGCATTGTTTTCAATCATCACCAAAGGTTATGATGTTGTCTAGATACAATAGAAAGTGTATGCATGTGCCAAGACCCTTGTCGATCATAAAGTCAGCAGCAACTTCAACAATTTCACGCACATTGGTTTGGTCCTGCTTTGTCGCTACGGCAACACATACATCTATTACATATGCAGACATGTGGAGGATGTTAGCAATTTCAAACTCCTCATCACCAAATTCGTACAAAGCATCTAGAGCTTTTTTGATGAACACATTGATCGGTTCATCGGCGTTAACAGACACTTGAACCTTCTTATCAAAAGACTTGTCCAGACTTTTCACGACATCTGTTTTTTTCTTGAGGTTGGTTACACGCTCAGCATCAGTTTCGCAGTAATTTTGCGGCAAGCACACATCAGCATTTGCCAATATTACCGCATAAAAAAGATTAACAAGCTCACTTCTGCAGTGTTCTGAAAGCATTTCTTTAAAAACTGGAGGACCGCACACATACGGCATCTTGCGTTTGTGATCACGCTCAAGTGACATTTGTTCTCTCCTTTCAAGAATCCGCAGCGTCGTAGACAACTTTACACGATGTACGTCCACAAGTCTCTCCCTGATTTTGTTAAGCTTCCGGTCGTGCTTGCACCGTCCTCAAAAATAGCGTCTGCAACTCCTTGAATCCTGCACAGTTGAGCTATGCCGTGTTAAAAACTTTGCTTTAAACAATTTAATGGAGAATTCCTGAAAGTAGCCTTCAAACTTGCCGCTAAATGAACATGCCAGAGTGTCGTCTGAGGTGTGAGAGCTCCAAGTTTCAGGCTCTGATTTGAAACCTAAAAATCCTGACCCGTCCCCTCTAAACACAGCAATTCACACGCCCCTCATCACGTAGTCAGCGGTGTGAGTTATGAAGCTATAGAATATTAAAGTGTCAGTGGGAAAAGTCTTTCCCCGTATTTTCTCTATCATCCTCTCCGCTCTACGCACCCGTAGGTAAAGGAATTCTTGCTTCTTATTTGGAACGCTTACATTTTTCTTAACTTGTAAAACACTTGAAATAAAATCAGTTTCATAATGTACACAGCTAATCTGAGGGTTTTTAGTTTCAGTCCTAATAGTTGTCTTTAAGCTGTTATTTTTTATAAATTAATAAGATCTTACACTTTACATTAAATTGCATCAACAACTACAAATAAAATGGTAAATAATATGTTTCACTATGTCATCTCTCTCCCAGTGCGATGGCTTAGATCGTAATGGATCTTGGAAACAGTAACCAGTTAAAGGTGGTGTGTGTAGAATTTAGCGGTATATAGTGGTGAGATTATGAATTGCCACAGACAACTCACTTTTCAATTTTAAAACTCATGTGGTAGCTGTCGCAGGACAAACATGTCATCGTCTGAGACAACGTAGGGAAGAAACTTGCTCTGTAGAGCAGTTTGTACGTTTAGGGCTACTGTAGAGATATGATGGCGACTTCCATTTAAGGGGACCCGCGGTGTATGGAGATGAAAATTGGTCAATCTTAGGTAATAAAAACAATTCAGTTCGTTATGTAAGGTCCTTATACACCACTGATAACATACTTATTTATATTATTGTCAAGGTCCCTTTTAAATGTAACACAATGCACCTTTAACATATACAGCGTTCGATTCGCCTTGTGAAAATGACTACATTTACCATAATGCCCCTAGTGCACTAAAGGACACGGTGGTCACAATAATCAAACTGCCGGTGTAACATGATGGACTACATGAAATCTTTGTTTTGCCTTGTGGGGCTGTATATAATAAAGCGAGGTATTTTTAATCTGAACTAACACATAGATTTCACTCGTTGTTCTACAACACTCGATTTACCAGATGGTTTGTTACTGTTTTCTGTGATGACATTTTTTGTTTTTATGGTGTAAGTGCTATTATATTCTCTGTCATTTAAAGGTAAACATAACGGTAAGCATGCCGGGTTTACAGCGAGCCAAGCAACATGTATAGGTAAGGGTTAAAAATCAATTAGATGTTGTAATCTTTAAAAAGTAAATTAATGCTCAGCCCCCCAAAAAGCTGACTGAAGTTCAGATGTTTTGAGTACAACACAATAAATTAACATTAGTTGGAAATGATAGCAAAGTGAATCTTTATAGTATATACTGATTTATTATTCTTATATTATGGTGTAATAAAACCAACGTCGCTTTAAGAATATACCTAGATGATTTTGTGCGGGTATTTCATATGTAAGGATCATCAGTTAGCCTATGTATTACTATTTTATTTGACTATTTTACAATAAAAAGTTTACTTGTGTTTTTATAAATTGAAAAAAATCATGTACCTCGCTTTGTCACCATGGAAGAAGTACATGTTATTCTGGGTAAAGAGTAGTGGGAGTTTAATACACTTTATAATAAACACAGTTTACATAGCCAACAACTGATAACTGAGAACAACAGAGACAGAGAAATGAGTGCATCAAAGCATGTGATGAAGTTAGACTTTGTATGTTGTGTTCATTGAATGTATATAATTTGATTGTCTTGTATGGAGTAATTTGTCAAATATTATTAAATATTATATTAAATACAAAAGCACTAAAAGTTTTAGTGTTTTGGCTAAGGAGTGTGAGCAGGTACTTGTATTTCAGGTGCAATAATAAATAGACGAAAACTTGAGTTTTTGAGATTAAAATAAATGTAATTGATAAGTGCTTTATTCTTTAAGTTGATGAGTTCTTTCTGAAAGTCTGAAAACTATACTAAACCTACTAATAACCTAAAGTTAAAAGTCTCAGTTTTTAGACAGGTAATGTTTTGTAATATGTGTCTTTTTGTCTTTACTTATGCTGTACTTATTAGTATGATGAAAGCAACGCAAGCTGCATTAATGCAGGCCCCTTGTATAAACACTGTCCTGCTATCGCAGGAGGACTGGACATGCTTTACGAGTTAAAAAACAAAATATCTCGGTCCTCACACCGGCACTGCCAAAACGATTTACGCTTCGGAGTGGAAGCATCTCTCAGGAATGCAACTTTAAGGACTACGATCTGTGTAAGTGGCAGAAGACCATATCTTTGTATTGAACAGTTTATTTTAAAAAACACAACTTCTGTTTTGAAAATCAGGTCATCTATACAAAATGCAGAATAGGACATTTAAAAATTACACATCAATTTTTACTCTCTAGAGAAAATCCTACAAAATGTTCATCTTGACAGAATTCATTGTTCTTTATTCTTTTAGATTGTATTTCATCTGCCGCTGTGAGAAACCTTTTTTATTATGTTGATACTTTTGAACATGTTTTTTTAATCAGTCGTATCCATACATAGTGCTAAGATTATTAGAGAAAGTTCATTTTAAACATCTTTTCTAATCTTACTTTATATAATTACAGCTTATTCTCACCATGAATATAGCCTTATAAGCCAGGATGACGTTTAAAAGAAAAGAAAGAACACTTAATTTATTTGATCATTTCACATAAAAAATTGTGTTTAATGAAGCTAATCAATGAGAGGATTTCGCAATATTTCAATGCCAGCATGGCAGATTATAACGATGTCACGCATTCTAAAATGGTGCATGTTAAAATTTCAATGCATGTTAAAAGTTAAATTTTTTCGGCGCCATAGCTAGATGCTCCATGCTATTTCACCATTCACTCACTGGAGTACCGTGCGGGCTGCATGGCCTATCCATGTTTGTGATTTTCGTAACTGTGATTTTCCCGGCTTTTATTAGACATATCGGGCCCCACCTTATATAAATTATGATGGGAGCATGGAATGTGTTTTAATGAAGACCACTTGTGTAAACACTGTTTTTATTGTTTTATCGTAGGAGGACATGATTTAACATCCCGCAGAGATAACCCCGGTCGTAAACATGTCAACGTGACATGGGCGTACCGGTTAAAAGTTCAACGCGACGTGGGCGGTCCGGTTAAAAGTTCAATGCTACGTGGGCGGTCGGTTCAAAAGTTCAGCGCGACGTGGGCGGTCGGTTCAAAAGTTCACGACGTGGGAGGTCCGGTCAAAGGTTAGCCCCTCCCCGGAGGTCAAAGGTTCACGATGTGGGTGGTCCGGTCAAAGGTCACCCCTCCCTCGCAGGTCAAAAGGTCAGCCCCTCCCTCAGAGGTCAAAGGTTAGCCCCTCCCCTAAGGTCAAAGGGCACCATCAATCATTTTTATGTGACAATATGGCGCCTATATTTACTACTTGTACTCTACTCATCATCCTCAGGCGGCACTAGGAGTCCAGTTATACAGGCATCTTCAAAGATAGTAGCTAATCTTGAGGAATAATAATAAAAAATAACTATAGGTTGGTCTGAATTGTTTTGGTAAATATCAAGAATTGACTGATTCATCAACTTATGGTGTTGTTTATCTTTTACAAAACTGGCACGGTGTAGCCCTATTTGCAGCAACTGTGAGCATGAAACACTTGTATTATTTTTTTAAGAACTGTTAGCTTGAGTTTTTATATTTGTTTAAAGGCAGGTTGCATGATCTCTTACTGCTGATTGGCTACAAGTGTGTTTTGGTACTCGGCCTGACTCCCTTTTCCAAAGTGTTTTTTAAAAATCATGCACCCCACCTTTAAAAATTTTAATTGGGGGACTGTGTCTAAATAGTGTCCCTGGACTTTTTCAAACAAAACGGCCCACCACACCCTACTCGCAACACACCACAGCAAAGTGGCCCAACATAAGTCCTACTTATACTTTTTAGGAAATCTAATTCATTATAAAATGCATTTATGTACCTGCCAATAACATCTTACTAACCATGACATAAATCAAGGTTAAACTTGAGGCTTTGACTCTCTGATTTTTTTGTCAGATCTGAGGGTAAATATCTCTCCTTTTAAGTTTTATAAATCATTATCAAGAACAAATAAATTTACAGAAAGCTACCAGATAACTAGTAACTAAAGGTGTAAACAGATGTTCCCAATGTGAGAATGAAACAGGTCTATTTATGGATACACTGTTTTTGGATATACCGTACGAAATAAAAACTATTTTTGTCCGAAGAACGGGAACAAATGAAACATACTACAACATTTCTATCAATAAAAAAAAACATAAAAAACGAACTAAAAAAAACATAGTGGCTTTAATAAGATTTATAAAATCGTATTAACACAAACGTAGCCCTAAATGTCATTTCATAATAGAAGGATGCATTTTCTGGAATGCAGTTTTGAAACAATAACAACACATGCAATCCACACATGCAAAGAAATTTAAGATGAAATTATGTGTAATCTTGTAAAATGACAAATTTAACTTTGTGTTTAGTTGAAAAAGTAAAAAGTATTTTACACCGTGAATAGCTTGAGGGTGAGTAAAATAGGGGCTAAACTATTCCTTTAAAGATGTCATTGAGAACATCTAACTGTTAGTGTTTACATCATCCGAGCACTTTGCCAGGAAAGGGTGTACTTAAGAGTCTTCCTTAAATCAGCCATGGCAAGGCCCTAACCATACCGTGAACATTGAGGGGAACCAACATATTCAGAGATACAGTACATCTATGTATATTAAAAAATTAAATATGGTAAGGACAATTTGGCAGTTTCTGATTATTGGGGGGATATGCAGCCCTTAATGTCTATTCTGGATATGGCCCTGATACATGGTAAAACCAAATACCTGGTTGTTGGTATGAAGGATGATCTTTCACATTGATGCATCATTCTTTGCTTCAAAATGTTCC
The DNA here is from genome assembly GCF_027580225.2 of Misgurnus anguillicaudatus. NCBI lineage: Eukaryota > Metazoa > Chordata > Actinopteri > Cypriniformes > Cobitidae > Misgurnus > Misgurnus anguillicaudatus. Next base: position 2,083,799 of record NW_027395279.1, read on the forward strand.
TGCAATTTGTTTAGCAGCACATCTGGAAGGGAAACATCAGTGTCATAAGGAGATTGTTTTGGTTGGTAGTTGATGGTCTGGATGCCCTTCAACATCCGTTGGTGTTGCCACCTTTTCTAAATTATTAGGGACTTTAAGCAACAGCCTCTGGTGGAATGGCAAAGGCATTCTGGCATTGTATTGCGCATGCGCGAATTTACCTGCTACTTTGTGATGTTCTACTGTAACGGTCTACTACGGGAGAACAGCTGATTTGCCGTAGTCACTACAACGTGAGAGAATGTGTTAATAAATGTTATGTTTTATGGCATATGACATTGTAATTGCATCAGTTTATGATTGTACCACAAGTCTTTTATATAATATGTGTTAAAATGTTTTAAATTTAAGCTAATTTTAAAGATTTTTAAGTATTCAAGGTTTTCAAGTATTGCTTAAATCTAAGTTTTTAGACTTATTTACATCATACAATAGTAAAAACTCCTCTTCTGTCATTTAATGCCAAAACCAACCCTTCTCTTGCTTTTTTAAATGACATTTTTTAGTTTCTCAATAAATGAATTAATGCCGCGTTGCGCTGTCCTGTTTACGGTTGCTTAGTGATTTTTACGTTCCTGGCTACGGTGGTGTGACAGCATACTTCCGGTCGCCGTAGCCGTTCCATTCCCAGCTGTTGCTTAAAGTCCCTACTTGCTGGGTGAGTGCAGGTTTTGCTTACTTTGTGGTCTGTAACAGTACAGTTTTGGCTCTATTGTTTAGGTCTCCTTGCTGCTTGTTCTGAAGGAAGAGTATCAGGTCCTCAGCAGTGAACACACTTTCACAGTCATCCAGAGCTCTGGGTTGGAGTATGTATACTGTAGTGATGCCACTTTCCCTAGACTGGTCCGGTTGAGATTAACTCATTCACCGCCAGCCTTTTTGAGAAAAGTTGCCCACCTGCATTTTTGTGATTTTAACAAAGGTTTCACAAAATTTCTTGCAGGAAAAATTATCTTATATAAATATATAAACATACAAACAAACAATAAACAAATAAACAAACAAACAAAATGGGGAAAAAACGTTTCATTATATATTTACTTTTTCCACTTAATTTAACCACTGAAATATGGTTATTTATCTTCAAAAATACAACATTTTGAGCAAAAAGCTTAAAAATTTGCGTTTTTGTAAAGGAATTTATGTTAGAGATCAGACTCAGAATGACTTTCAAACATAAAGGCAGTTAAAATAAATCATTAAATCTTTTTAACCTCCGTTTTTGATAAATTTGGTTTGGCGCCATCCAGTGGATAAAAGCGGTATTACACTTTCACTTTGAAATTTGTCCAGAAAGGCATATTTATTAGTTAAATATTAACTCATAATTGACGAGATAACTCGTCAATGGCGGTGAATGAGTTAAACTCTGTGGAGTGGATGGCACCACCTTCAAAAACCAAGACAAGTCTCTGCATCTCTTCTAAACTTGACCAAATCTCACAAGCACCGATGTTGACACCTTGATGAAAATGTTTAAACATGTTATATTTCTATTAATGCAAACAAATGTATATAGAATTGTTGGTTGTTTAAACCAGCTTTTTCATAAACTTAATATTTTTTTGTAAACAAATTACAGTATTTAGTCCACATATGTTTTCTCTTTTTCATTTGATTTATTATAAGGAGTGAAGCCCTGGTTTTCTTATTATTATTCTACTTCTGCCATTGCATCTATAGCAGCCCATAGAAGTATTCAAAGGGACGTTATGAATTTTTTTCACACGTTAATGGAGTGTATTTTTTACTACTGTTTTCTTTGACTAAATGAGACCAGAGGTGCATCAACTACAGAGAAAAGTACCTTCTTACACAGAGTTTCTGTAACGTGGGATGAAAGGAAGACAGGCAGAGGCAGCACAAAACATGGCAGTGAAAACAAACATCAAGATAATCCTCGGGTGGAGCCACAGCACAGAATACAAGAATTAACACATTAAACCAAAAATGACTGACAAAGGACAACTGAAACATTATTTATACACAGGCACAAACGATGTACCAAGAAACACATGGGGAACAATCAGATAAGGACAAATAAACTACAAAGAACTACAAACACGTGTGACAATGCAGAACTTCAAAATAAGAGACTCAGACTGGGAAACCCAAAGACAGGATGGTAAAAGTTTCACAACCTGATAATTTGTTTAATTAAAATATGTCTATCATCATATTGTCATCAGTTTAAAAGTGTGCGTGTCTGTTGAGAAAATGTATTTTATCTCACTGCACAATGTCAAGGCAAAAAAACTTACAGGATTACGACTTTAATATAGTTTTTGAAAAATAAAAATTAAAGCATGTAAGCCTCTTGCATATAAAATATATGAAATGAGCAGCATTCTTAGAATTCACAGTCTGAATCTATTTTATTGGTCTAGAATAAATAAGAACCCAACAAGATACCAACTTTTAAACTACTGTTGTCTGTTGCTTGGTTCCTCAATACACATTCAAGCAGGCACCTACAGTAAAACACACAAGCATATGAACTGGACTCTTAAAAGAACAGTTCAACTGAAAAATGAATTGTACTCACAATCATCTACTTACCTTCATGTCATTATAAATCCATATTACTGCAGTACAGTATGTTTTGTGAATGTATTATCCTTTGTCGTATTATCCTTTCATTCACGTCTTTGTTCAATGTCCGTGTCTGTTGAAGCACATTTGCATTGTAAATCGTCACGGGTTACATCTAACACCACAAACAAAAAGACTTAAAGACAAAAATTAGAGATATATCGTTGTGATGTACTTCAATGTATACGTCATCTATGATGTCCTAAACACGTAACGAAACACACCGTATTTAAGCATTCTTATTGGTCTAATCTTACGTGATGTGAACCTCTCAGAAACTTCAGGAACACTTTGACGTATACTACTGTATATAAACGACAGGACACTTTTTTGCACTCTTTTCCGTCTCTGCCATTGCTCATGTCCAAAGCTACGGAATTGTTGCATAGAAGACTAGAATTCATCTGCTACCACCTTACAGTTCTCTTAAGATTTATCTGTGGTGGCCATATAACCAAATGCCCAGACATGGTGAGTTATTTTTGTCAATTGAGTTTGATTTGGAATTTTTTACTTGAGGTTTGAAGTCAGATTAATGATTGGTTCTAAATTTTCTATTTTAGTCTGAAATGGAGAAAGGTCCGCCATCTTCAACTCCCAAATATTCACCACCGTAAGTAGATGATTGATTTACACTGTGGCCTTTTTAATATCTATATTATACTACTGTATTTACACTAATTTATTTGACATATATCACAGTCTAATCTGTACATCGAAGGTGGACAGTAACAAAGTAAATTTACTTGAGTACTGTACTTAAGTACACTTTTGAGTATATACTTTACTTGATTATTATTATTTTTTTTGAGTACTTGTGACTTTTACTTCACTACATTTGAAAAACAAATATCATATTTTTAACTTCGCTACATTTATAAAAAAGGTCCTAAAGTAGCAAGTTGTTTTTTATGTAGCATGGTGCGCATGTATCCTGGCTTCCGATCTGCCAGGGACTTTCAGTGTTGCCAAGTATTTCCGTTGTTCTCACGGTTTTCTTGGCTCGCTTTGAATGGCCATTTTTAGGCAAATCTGGCAACCCCTGAGATCTTTTCCCGCTCAACCAATGTAAACGTTGGTGATACTACACAAGTAAAAGCATTCTAAAAAGGCAAATAGGATCATAAAAGATGACAAAGGCACATGTTATGAAGTGTTGTGATTATATGTGGGTTATGTAATCAATGTATTGCTTAGATTGAGTGTTATGATCAGTTAAAGAACAAAGAAGACATTGTCATGAAAATGATTGTTAGCATAATGGCTAAACGGCAAATAAACATCACATCAAGTTATACCCTGAGCTACATGACAGAGAAAATGTATTTTGTGTGTGTGTGTGTGTGTGTGTGTGTGTGTGTGTGTGTGTGTGTGTGTGTGTGTGTGTGTGTGTGTGCACCTGGTAATCACATTGTGAGGACCAAATGTCCCAACAAAGATAGGAATAGCAATATATTTTGAGGTCAGAATTTTAAAAAAGAATGATGTTTATTGAAATCAGTGTTTTTTATATCTGTTATATCTGCATTTTGAACCAGCTGAAAGTTTGTTAACCTGACATCCCTCGAGTAACGAGTAACCATAGATTATTCTTGCATTCATAAAGTGTGGATAAGATTCTTTGCATCTGATGCAGACAGCAAATGGTGTATTTTTGAGATATTTCTAAGATAGAAGAATTATGTGTGGCTTTGCAGATATGACTAAACACAGATTTCTGTTGAACATCACAATTAGGATCTTGACTGAGGAAGATGGCAGATGTACCAGTGACAGCTTTTATAACTTTTTCTGAGAGTGTAATGAAAAACTAAAAATAATAATTTATTTTTATTACAGATCTGAACATTTACAACAGAACCAGAGTGAGACCAGTTCTTTACAAGAAGTGCACTCTTCAAATAGACCTGATGGTCAGACCTTTGAAGTAGTTCTACGAAATGGGTGAGTTCATGATACACTTTGAAAGTACATGAACATTAAAAAAACAATGCCATATTCTTAATTTTAATTTACAAATGAATATTTTAAAAAACACTCTAAGCAACACACTTTTAACATTATTTGTTGTCATTTTTTAATAGCTCTCTTTCAAAACGTCAGTCAGATGTGAAGATAAATGGCGCATGGATCCATAAACATGTGGGAGAAAAACTTTACTACAGAGTTATACATAATGGAGAACAGGCCATTGTTGATATATTACATAATGTTAAAAATGACAAACCTGATTATTATAATTACTATCTTCCTTACAAAGAAAATAAGGTGATTTTAGAACTTTTAAAAATCACAGAAAAAGAAAATACTTTAGAGCAACATGGGTACATGTGGTTAAAACGTAAAGATGGGAAATATGAGTCACAAGGACCATTTAAGGGGAGTTATATGAAACATAGTGATGATTTTATTGTTGAATGCTTGTTAAAAAAATGTAACAACTTTGATGATTCAAGCCCTACATTCCCAAAACATACAGAATATACAGAGCTTTGGATTTATTCTACAAATTCCCCATGCTTAGCTAAAAACAATAAAGAACTGATTGACCATAACCCTTGTATTATAAACTTGTATTATATAAAGGATAAATTGCAGAAGATTTATAATATAAAAACAATAATTGGTTTTTATAAGTTTTATGGTTTATATGGGTCTTTTGATGAACATTTAACAAAAAAAATCCTCATTATGTCTAAAAGTACCTGAAATTAAGTTAGATGATTGTTTACCTGGTTTAAAAAGCGTATATAATAAATTCATCCCAAAACTAAAAACTGAAAAATTTCAAATGATTGAATATGAATATAAAAAATCTCATAACGATTTGTCTGATCAATTTTCAGATCTAATTAAACTTATTGAACAGGGGGAGTACAGAGAAAAAGTTTTTGAAGAACAAAAACAATTGTTCAATCATCCAGATTTAATGTATACTTGTAATGAATTTCATTACTATTATAAGAAAAAGATTACACATTTTAGAGAAAATCTGACAACTGTGTTTGATAATAATTTAAGTTTTCAAGATTGGAAGGATTATTTTATCAAAATTAAAGATACTTTTTTAGATTGGTTGACTGAAAAGGTGAATCATAAATCCAGAGAATTTTTGAACAAAGATGTCAATGAATATTTAAAAAAGAGTACTTTAGATCTCTTTCTAAATGACATTCCAGACACCATAGATAAAAACTTTATTGGCCTTTTGGACCAGACTATTGAACTTTCTCAACCTATAATTAAACCTGAACATGTTATTTTCGTGGATTTCATGAATAATGACATTGTCACACCTAACACTTGTCAGGCACTTTAATTGAACTTCATTTAAAAATAAAAGCCTTTTCAATGTGATATGTGATAGTGTTATGATATCCGCTGTGTCTCCCTCTGTTGTTGTTCAGTGTCTCTGCTGCCTTTGCCCTCAGCACTTCAATTCCCATCATTCACCACTCTGGACTAATTACTATCATACCTGGTTCCAATTTATTCATTATCCGGCCTATTTATACCCTGTTTATTCATTCACTCATTGCAAAATATTGTCATTCTGTTAGTCTTCAATTCTGAGCGTTATTCCTGTTTTGTTCATTGTCATGTTCTTCTTTCTAATAAACTGCATTTGGATCCTACTCTCTCAAAGCAGATCGTTACAGAATTACTGACTCTATCATACATGCTGCTGCAGCAGCAACTGTGCTAAAATATCCAAACTGTTATGATCCTGTTCTGTGTTTCCCCTGTGTTGACTCTTATTTTAAAGTTCTGTCTGTGTCTGCCATGTTTTGTAGTTCTTTTGTTTCATTGGTCTGTGTGCTGATTGTTCCTCCAGGTGTTTCTCATTTCCCTCTGTATTTAACCCCAGTGTTTGCCTTGTCTGATGTCGGTGATTGTTACTATATGTTAGTGTAATGCTCTGGTCGCTCTGTTCACCCGTGCCTTTTTTTGGATTATGGTTTGTACCTGTTTGTTTGAATTTACTTTTATTAAATATACTGCACTTGGATCCTCTGCGTTTGACTGCTTAATGCACCAGCATTACAGAATCACCGACCACTATGGATCCAGCAGAGATATTGTTTCGGTTGCACCAGGAAGACAGCTCCATTGAAGAGTATGTGGACATTTTTCTAAGCCTGTGTAACCAGGTGGGTTTTGGAGAGGCAGCTTTAAAGGACATTTTCCGCCATGGACTAGAGGACAATTTACATTATTTGATGCCCTATGGCCATGAAGTGGGTTCCTTCACTGAGTTTGTAAACTTGGCATTGCTGTTGAGCGGGTCCTCTCTCACCGTGAGTAGGGTAGAGGTAGACGCCGCTCCTAAATATTTTTTGGGGGGAGGCAGTAGGCATCAGGCTCCGTGGGCTGAGGATCCAGATCCGCCACGGATGCCTGAATGCTCTGCTGTAACTCTGTCCAGTCCTGTCGTTAGTATGCCTGCTCCCGAGCCAGTCCACGAGATGACTTCCGCCGTGTTTGAGCCTGTGCACGAGTTGTCAGGTGATCCGGTTCATCCCGTGAAGACCCGGGTTGGCTGCTTGATATCCAGTTTGGCAGATACCCCGCTGATGACCGTTCGAGCGGCCAGGATCTCTGGATCGCTCATTTCCTCGAACGAATCATCAGAGCCGAGTGAATCATCAGAGCCGAGTGAATCATCAGAGCCGAGTGAATCATCAGAGCCGAGTGAATCATCAGAGCCGAGTGAATCATCAGAGCCGAGTGAATCATCAGAGCCGAGTGAATCATCAGAGCCGAGTGAATCATCAGAGCCGAGTGAATCATCAGAGCCGAGTGAATCATCAGAGCCGAGTGAATCATCAGAGCCGAGTGAATCATCAGAGCCGAGTGAATCATCAGAGCCGAGTGAATCATCAGAGCCGAGTGAATCATCAGAGCCGAGTGAATCATCAGAGCCGAGTGAATCATCAGAGCCGAGTGAATCATCAGAGCCGAGTGAATCATCAGAGCCGAGTGAATCATCAGAGCCGAGTGAATCATCAGAGCCGAGTGAATCATCAGAGCCGAGTGAATCATCAGAGCCGAGTGAATCTACTTGGTGTGAGCCATTTTCAAGTGAGGCATTTCTGAGTGATTCTTTAATAATTAGTGATTCTGTGGAACTGTTTGAGACCTCAGAAATAATCAGACTTTCTGTACCAATTGAACTAGCCAAGACTTCTGCGTTTAATGAACTTGATGAACTCTATGAATCATCTATGGTTGCTCTGGCATTGTGCTGTGTGTGGTCTGTTTTTTGCACATCTGCTCCACAGGTCATCACTCAAACTCACAAGCGTGAGTCTCCTGAACACCCACTCATGGTTCACTCTGAACTGTCTGTCCCGTCTGAAATGGGCAGTTTTGAACTCTCTGGCTGTCTCAAGATGGCTGTCCCTGAGCTTGATGAACTCTCTGCCTGGCACCACTGGTCGGTGCCTGATATCTGGTCCGCATTGTGTTCTGTTTCTCTGGCTTTGCCAGCCTCTCTCTACCCTGTCTCTATTTGCAGGCCCCGAGTTCCCCCCGCACCACCATGGGTTGCGGCTCCTCCCTGGTCCTGGCTCCCTGCTCTGCCGGCTCCGCCCTGGCTCCCTGCTCTGCCGGCGGCTCCGCCCTGGCTCCCTGCTCTGCCCGCGGCTCCGCCCTGGCTCCAGGCTCCGCCCTGGCTCCAGCCTCCGCCCGCGGCTCCGCCCTGGCTCCAGCCTCCGCCCGCGGCTCCGCCCTGGCTCCAGCCTCCGCCCGCGGCTCCGCCCTGGCTCCAACCTCCGCCCGCGGCTCCGCCCTGGCTGGTTTCATGGACCTAGCCCACCGTCCCTCCCCCGGTTCCACCTCCATCCACCTGGACTTTATTGTGGACTCTCTGGGAGCGTCTGGAAGCCGCTCTTAGGGTGGGGGCTATGTTATGATCCTGTTCTGTGTTTCCCCTGTGTTGACTCTTATTTTAAAGTTCTGTCTGTGTCTGCCATGTTTTGTAGTTCTTTTGTTTCATTGGTCTGTGTGCTGATTGTTCCCCCAGGTGTTTCTCATTTCCCTCTGTATTTAACCCCAGTGTTTGCCTTGTCTGATGTCGGTGATTGTTACTATATGTTAGTGTAATGCTCTGGTCGCTCTGTTCACCCGTGCCTGTTTTTGGATTATGTTTTGTACCTGTTTGTTTGAATTTACTTTTATTAAATATACTGCACTTGGATCCTCTGCGTTTGACTGCTTAATGCACCAGCATTACACAAACAAAGTAAAACACTTTAAATAATCTTTATTGAAACTTCATTCAATGCAATTTGACATCCCTGCAAAAAAATGAACTTTTAACTTGGTATTTTTGTCTTACTTGGTATTTTTGTGAAAATTCTTAAATTGAGATACAGTTACTTGATAAGCAAAATGGCATAAGATATTAAGTCTTGTTTATCGAGATAAATGATGAAAATCAAGGGGTTTCTATAAAAAAAGTAAAAATATCTGCCAGTGCAGTAAAAAATGTAAACTTAATTCAATAAACTAAATTTAAGTTTGAGTTTGTAAAGCTCGTCATCATAGGGGAACCATTTTAGTGCCACCGAGTACCTATATATATAGCACTTTAGTAGAACTAAAAGCAGTTCTAAATCATGACTATAGCACCACTTTTGAGTTAACATAGCACAATATAGTTCCACACAGTTTATATGGTTATGTTTAGCACTTAAATGGTTCCCCTATTAAGAGCCAGTGAACCACTTTTAGTGCTATTTAGCACCATTTTCGGAGTGCATAATATAAATCATTTCTTTACATTGCAGGTCAGCTGTGAAACCAATTCAATCTTATAAGATAGTCACATGTGAATTCTGGTTCTGCTGTGATCTTCTGGCTGAATTTAGTTAATATCCTTTTGTCTTCTATTTGAAGAGCAAAACATGATTATTTATTTGTATATATTTTGTAGAATAAGTTAATATGATCCTAAAAGTCTAGATGAAGCTTTATAAATTATACTAATCTGACAAGACTTGAGACAATTTTTAATCTGGATCATAAAAAGATTTTTAGTAAAAGGGAAGGGAGGGAAACTCAGCAATACGTCAGGTGTCTCTAACAGGTAGTGTGTGTGCAAGATAATCATCATTGCCCTTTAATTAGTATTAGTTTTAGTATTAGTAAGATAATTACTATTGGATATTGGGAGGATTCAAATAATATGAGATTCAAATCAATGAGTTTTATGAGATCTGTTTAAGTCACTGTCAATCAAACACAAGCTTTACAACAAATTAACAAACACAGATACACAACACAATTCATATATGAGATACATACATTAGGTAACACTTTACAATAAGATTGTATTTATTAATTAAGCAATATCGCTCGAGTAGGAGTGTGATATAGCTCTATATCATCACGGCTGTGATTAGGCCAGAGGCACGAGGCCGTAGGTCCTCCCTATGGCCAATCCGGGCCTGGGCCTAGTCCTGAATTAACCTAAAGCCTGTCCAGGAAACGGCCCATTAAGTATAAATAAAGCACAGAGAACTCTCAGTTCATCATCACGTGAGATTTAAACAGAGTGTTTTTGCTTAATCTAAAATGATCTTCTCTCATTATTCATCAGGGCAGGCTATAGGCACGAGCAGGGGTGGGCTAAGCCCACAAAAACATCTATCAGAATTTAGTCCAAGACATCAAATTTAATCATTAGTTTTAAACAATCTAAGGTGGGCTACGTTGAGATGTTTCAGGAGGGGCTGTAGACTGTACCAACCAATCAAATATAACACCAGAAAATTTCCATTTTTTATCTTTATTGGCTGAAAGCAATGTCACTCTTCTCCCAAAAGTCACGACTCACGGGGCAGTTTCTGTCTGAATCGAACAATCTTACTAACTGAATTTAAATGCGACGTCAATAGGCAATAAGTCACATTTGAGTACATTTTGCAGTCATTTAATGCTGGACGTTCGGTCTGCTTCTCAAGGTTGGAAATTGCTGAGTGCTTTGGTCAAAAAATGCATCCAAGATTAATAAAAAATGCTCCCTAAATTCAAGACAAGGGGGCAAACATGACCCTTTACATGAGTCATTGTAAATGTGAAAATGAATGAACACAAGTATCCATGACAGCATTAGATTTAGATCTGGGGTGCGTTCTCTGATAACGTTGTCTCTTAGCGCGCTACGAAGACTCTTAAGTTAAACCTTAACTACAGGTATACCTTTCCTACGTGTGTTCTCCGAACTATACCTTAGGATGTTGCTTAAGGTAAACCTTCTTAAGTTCGACCTTAGCAGGTGCTGTCCATGGTGGAGGTGCTGAATAGGTTGATATCGATTGCTCGACAATCAATTATTCACTTTATGTAATAGGTTTCGCTGCGTTATGAGATAGCGGTGTTCTTTATTAAAGAAACATTTTAGAAATAGTTCAAGTTCAATTTATTAGGAATATCTGGTAAAAAATATTTCAAATTGCAAACAACTAAATTCAACCTTCTATATTTTATATCAAACCCGTGCAAAACCCGCAACTTTATTTCCAAACGTATCATGTTTAAACTGCTCCAATTCATCCGCTATGCCTTGAAAGGATCATTTATATTAGGGGTTCCCAATAAGTGCGTTGCACAGGGGAATAAAGTGGGTTGTGCAAGTACTTGGCTGTGCATTACACTTAAAATATATAAAAACAAACTGCTGTTGTTCATTAGTTCGCGCGTTTATTGTGCTTGGACACTGTATGCACAAGCAGCGCGTTAACAATGCGGATAAAGCTTAATGGACGCATTTCTGGAGCCTGTCTGTCTAAATATAACATATCAAATATTATATAATAGCCTATATAAATATATAGTATGATTGCTTTAGATTTTAGCTTTGATTTTTGATTTGAAATTTTGTTGACCTTATACTATACAAGCAGTAATCAAGTGCACAGTTTATTTTGAATGTTTATAAAGAATATGGCACGCAGTTGCCTCAAAGTTATAAAACATTTAAAAACTTTGATGCAAAGTCGCATTAACATTAAAAATCATAATTATTTTTTGTAATTTTACCCGATTTATTTATGCAGCTAAAATACTAGCCGTTAGACTAAGATTTAACGGATATGAAATGCACAAATGAAATAGTAGGATTCGCTGTATAGCTGCCAGTTTCACCAACTCCATCACCCAAAATATCTTTTTTAAATAGTTTCTTAATCCTGTAGCATTTAATAGTTCGCAGTTGATGTCCCTTTGGAAAACATAATTAAAAATCTAACAACCATCAATGTAATAATGTCTAATTATGTAAATGTTTTATTATTTAAATATAAAAATATTTGCCTAATTAAACACGGAGTGTATTGCATTTTTTTTTTGACAAATATTTAGTTATATAGACTACAATGAAAGCTTTTATGAAAGTGATGGCCCCTAGTGGAGATCATGTGGGATAAGGTATAGCTAAGAGTGCTCCAGACCAACCTTACGAAAGAACGACTTACAGAAGTAATACGTAACTAAGAACGTTTCGGAAAACACGTATTAGCAATAAGGTACAGCTTAAGGTACAACTTAAGAACGACGTAGCGTTAAGGTAGTTTCGGAGAACGCAGCCCTGTTCATGTTACATCAGATTACTTGTGCGTTATACTTGCAGCAGTGAGCATTACAACCAATCAGTTGTCCTTGTTAAGTTGATGAATCTAATGGCAAATCAGTGGCGTTTAAATTTGCTTTTGTAATTTAGTGTGACGTGCCTTCAGTGATTTTATCATAAATAACAGCATGCAGATGCAAATAAGAGATTCATTGTTCAGTGAAGTCAGACTTATTAGTATAACAAGAGGTTCTGAGAGATTACAGAAGTGAGCAATTGACCACTTAACAGTGTTGTTTGGTCAGTTTCTTTATATTATTCCCAGTATGAATAATCTTTTTTTATTAATGCACGAAGCAGTTATATAATAATTCATAAACTTTTTCAGCTTGTTAATATGCCGTGCAAAAACACTGTTTTAAATGTATGTTTGTGCAAATACATGAATCTCATTATATGCATAAATAATTGCACACCCAGGAGATCTGCCAGCCCACCCTTCTATAGTGGGGAAGAACCGGCCCTGTTGTTCATTATGATTGTGATCTCACTGAATCAGATTGATTTTCATCTCTTCTTCTTGTTTTTTGTATTCAGTGGAGATTCTGCTATGTTCTGATTTGATCCAGTGGTGTTTCATCGGACCCGCCTACATTCTGCGATGAGGACAAGACACATACAGCATCATATCAGTCATGCACCTTTAGTTTCCAGCACTGCACACAACAGATTATTTAAAACACTTGATTCACTTAGAGGTTTAATAACAAGAGATCAAAGGGTTGTCTGGTGATGATGGTTCAGTTTATCAGATCCAGTTACTGCACTATTATGTGCTTTGTGTTTAGAATCTTTGATTCTCCTGATGCCATGCAGCCCAAGTCTGTAACCCTGTTGTGTCATGAATACTGCAGATATCCAACTCATTTACTGACTTTTGCATATTAATGTATACAGTATAAAGTGACAAGATTGTCAAGTATGGTAACCCTATAGCCCAGTGTTTCCCAACCCTGGTCCTCGGGCACCCCCTCCCAGAAAGTTTTAGATGTCTCCTTATTTAACACACCTGATTTAACTCATCAGCTTGTTAGGGAGACATGTTTACCATTTTGGAAGGAGGAGGATGAGTCAAATCAGGTGTTTTAAATAAGGAGACATCTAAAACTTTCTGGGAGGGGGTGCCCGAGGACCAGGATTGGGAAACACTGCTATAGCCCATACTGAAAATGTGGCCTCTGCATTTAACGCGTCTCTGTGAGTAGTGAACAACACACACCGCCACAACCTGTCGGATGTGAGACTCAAACCGAGCTTTAAGTTACAAGCATGACTTAATAACAACTAGGCCACGACTACCCACGATGTAGGTACTGTAAGCAGTATCCGGGATGTTCGTGAACCAAATCAAATCAAATAAAAAATCATGCTGCATAAAAACCACATTGGTTCATGTTCTCAATTGTTTTATTTCAAGTTAAAGAGACATCCATAGTGTTGTGCAGTGTGGGTATTCAGGGCCAGCACTAAAATGTATTCTGAATTTGAAGAATTATTGTTCAATTATGAAAATATGGTTTTGATATTGTGTGTAACGTTACATACTAACCTGTGAACACTGATTCTGCACTGATCCGGGAGGTGCAGGTTGTTTAGACTTTACTGTATTCTGTGTAAATGGCAAAACATACATGTTAAACAATATTTACACATAAGACCTTTTGTAAAGTTCTGTAAAGATGCACTAAGTGATGTTTTTTCATTAACCTAATAAACTAAATAGGGAGAATTAAAATCATGCATGCTGATAAATGTTGAATAAGACAAAGCTGGTTAATTTTTCACATAAGGGACAGCCTGCCCTCATTGTGGTCAGCATGATGAGATCAAATAACCAGTAAAATATGATTTTTGTTATCACAAAGCACATAACCTCAATTTTAATATTTATTTATTACATATTTTATATTAGTTTGATTTTTTGTGTGTTTGAATTTTAAACAATGAATCAGCAAGTAAAATCAAATCAAATCAACAAGTAAAACAATACATTTTGAGTAGACTATATTGTAGGACAGGTGGACAAGTTTTGGTTTTGGAGCTGGACCATAAAACAATAAAAAACACATTCTGTGTCTATTTTTGAGAGACGTGTTGTCTCTCTCCACAGGGGTCACGGATACACAGGAACTGATCTGTATTTCACCCCCTCTCTCTTCTCCTTTAAGGTTTTGGTTACTGGAAATATACTAAACACATGTAACATTGGATATATCATATGTTGTGATGCTACAAAGGTTTCATCTTCATGTTTGGTGTTGTTTTAAAGGTCATGGTGCGATGGTTAAAAAGGTCTAATTTCTATAATGCTAAGAGAAAGTATATCAAAGTTTAAAACTTAAGACATAATCTGTACTCCTGTGATGGGTGTCAACTCATGAGGAGATCTAGATTACAGATGGTTAACAGTCCCATTTGGTGCTCCTTCAGGTCACGAGAACCGACCAACCAAATCCTGTTTTGAGATTTTATTATTCTTTGTCTCATTCTGTGTATATAAGGTGGCTTGGCAAGAGACTCTGGGAAGTATTCTTTAGTAAGAATCTTCCCCACACTTTGGGTGTGTGTATTCAGACATTATGGAAGTATTCTTTAACAAGAATCTTTCTAAACCATTTTGGGTATATTATATTCATGATGGAAGTACTCTGTAGCCAGAGTGTCTATTGCCAGGTATGACTTTGTAACTTTTGCAACTGTTGATCATTTTAATTAATTGGAATTGAATCAAATTCTGTATGATATTGTTTAATTTATGTTTGAAGCTGAAACCTGCCTGGTATAATAAATTGTTACATTTGATTCATCTGAATTCTTCAGAAATTGTATTGATTTATTTTAATTCTTTCAGAAATTGTTATGACCAGTAGATTAGAAGGAGTCTGGTATTACCGCAAGATTATCCTGTCAGGATATTATCACACTGAGGTTTTGATGGTCGAATGGAGCATGGGGCACATTCATTAAAACTCTCAGATTTATGTTTATCACCTGCCTTAGCAAGTTGCATGAGCGCTAAACTAAAGTAACTATTTTTATGATCGGAGCAAGCATGGAGGGGCCAGACATAAAAATATTAGTTTACCCGGTAACCTCTGACTAAGATCAGACTGACAATTTTGTGTCCGTGAGATGTACGCAAACGGCCGGCGTATGCTCTGTGCGATACCGGGTCCCTAATGAACGAATAACTAAGACTATGGGAATTAATAAATAATCAAACATCTAAATTATGATCAACAGATAATTGGAATAATGCACTAAATTCTTAGTATATTAAATTGGAGTCAGATTATAATTTAAACACAGAGATCAAAGACATTAATTTAATCATGATATGGAATTATTCTTCTAGAAGCGCTGAGGAAGGAACGAACACGAGTCCCCTTCACCCACTCCACTTGTATCTGTCGTTGGGCTTGTGGGTGGTACCTTACAATATCAAAAAAAAGTTTATCCATTGTGGAAACCCTTGCTCACGAAAAGGTTGGAGACTCTGACATCATTGCATATATAGTGAGACATACACTCACCTAAAGGATTATTAGGAACACCTGTTCAATTTCTCATTAATGCAAGTATCTAATCAACCAATCACATGGCAGTTGCTTCAATGCATTTAGGGGTGTGGTCCTGGTCAAGACAATCTCCTGAATTCCAAACTGAATGTCAGAATGGGAAAGAATGGTGATTTAAACAAATTTGACCGTGACATTGTTGGTGCCAGACAGGCCGTCTAAGTATTTCACAATCTGCTCAGTTACTGGGATTTTCATGCACAACCATTTCTAGGGTTTACAAAGAATGGTGTGAAAAGGGAAAAACATCCAGTATGCGTTAGTCCTGTGGGCGAAAATGCCTTGTTGATGCTAGAGGTCAGAGGAGAATGAGCCGACTGATTCAAGCTGATAAAAGAGCAACTTTGACTGAAATAACCACTTGTTACAACTGAGGTATGCAGCAAAGCATTTCTGAAGCCACAACACGCACAACCTTGAGGCGGATTGGCTACAACAGCAGAAGACCCCACCGGGTACCACTCATCTCCACTACAAATAGGAAAAAGAGGCTACAATTTGGAAGAGCTCACCAACATTGGACAGTTGAAGACTGGAAAAATGTTGCCTGGTTTGATGAGTCTCGATTTCTGTTGAGACATTCAGATGGTAGAGTCAGAATTTGGTGTAAACAGAATGAGAACATGGATCCATCATGCCCTGTTACCACTGTGCAGGCTGGTGGTGGTGGTGTAATGGTGTGGGGGATGTTTTCTTGGCACACTTTAGTCCCCTTAATGCCAATTGGGCATCGTTTAAATGCCACAGCCTACCTGAGCATTGTTTCTGACCATGTCCATCCCTTTATGACCACCATGTAATAATAATGCAACATGTCACAAAGCTCAAATAATTTCAAATTAGTTTCTTGAACATGACAATGAGTTCACTGTACTAAAAGGGCCCCCACAGTCACCAGATCTCAACCCAATAGAGCATCTTTGGGATGTGGTGGAACAGGAGCTTTGTGCTCTGGATGTTCATCCCACAAATCTCCATCAACTGCAAGATGCTATCAATATAGGCCAACGTTTCTAAAGAATGCTTTCAGCACCTTGTTGAATCAATGCCACATAGAATTAAAGCAGTTCTGTTGGCGAAAGGGGGTCAAACACAGTATTAGTATGGTGTTCCTAATAATCCTTTAGGTGAGTGTATACAGAGATACTGTGGAAAACATGGAAATTGGGTACCGTGAGATCAGTTACTTTCTCCAGTTTTTGGCATTTCCTACTGTAGGTTGGCTCTCATTTGCTGTCCGAAGGTGTTTTATCTACTGTGAGAGAAATCTGTAGGCATGGCATTTGGTTTTAAAACACACCACCTTTAAAACTACCAGCACCTATTTGTTATGTAACTTGACTGCATCTGTAGAAAAGTGGCAAGAAAACAGTTGCAGACTTGTTGTTCCCATTCAATTCTCTTCCTCTTATCATTTGGAAATCTGTGAAGAGTAACATCTTCTTCTTTGTTTAAGGGGTTTTTTAGCACCAACGATAAAGTGTATTTTGTCCACCTACTGTGTTGGAGTGTGAACCAGAGTTTGTCCCCACACACACAAAAAAACTACAGTAATCACTTCCATTGTTTCTCTTGAATTGGAAGCAACCATATCACGTCATTGACCCAGAACAATAATGGTGGCCTTCATATATTAAAATTGGTATCTTGAGTTTTTTTAAATAATGAAAATGTTAAATGTGTTTGTAGCAACAGTTTTTAGTAGTATAAGGGATTTATAGTGTGCTACAGCATACAAGTCCCTACATGCCATTAACAGTTTACAGTTTCAATGCAGTTTAAAATTGCAGTTTCAATGCAGCTTCAAATGGCTCCTAAAGATCCCAAACAAGGCATAAGGGTCTTATATAACGATAGTCATTTTTGGCAAGAAAAAAACAAACAAAAACTATGCACTTTTAAACCAAAACTTCTTGTCTTGCACTAGCTGTGTGACGCGCCAGCGCGACCTTACATATTGCATAATCACATGAAAAGGTCACATGTTACATATGTGAAACGCACATTTGCAGACCATTTTAAACAATAAACTGACACAAAGACAAAAATTAGTTATCAATCACATACAACAACATCTGAAGGCTCCTCTTTCTCCACACTTGTAAACACTTGGGCCGTAGTTTCGCATACGTCATGCATGACCTTTACATGTGATTATGTAATGCGTAAGGTCATGCTGGCGCATCACATGGCTGGTGCAAGATGAGAAGTGCATATTTTTATATTTCTTGCCCGAAAATGATGATTGTTTCACTGCATTTAAACTAGGTCCAATAAAGTCTATTAAAGGTGCCATGTCACAAGACTTAAAAAAAAATGGTCTCCCTAGAGTACATTTGTGAAGTTTTAGCTCAAAATACCCCACAGATAATTTATTATAATTTCCACTTTGAAAGTTTGAGCAAAAATTTGTAGTTTTTTGGTGTGTCCTTTTAAATGCAAATGAGCTGATGAAATGCCAACATTGATCACAATAATGGTGGTTTGTTGAAATTGAAACTCAAATGTGCTGTCAATTATTATTTCTTTCTTTTTCTCTCTGCACTAAGATTAAGGGGCCGTATTATTATTATTATTATTATTATTATTGACATCATATGACTATGAGGGGAGCAAATTTTCAATGACTATTTTTTCACATGCTTGCAGAGAATGGTTTACCAAAACTAAGTTACTGGGTTGATCTTTGTCACATTTCCTAGGTTAATAGAGGCATTGGGGACCCAATTACAACACTTTTATAACACATTTTTATGATATGGGACCTTAAAATTGAGAAAAAAAAATTCTTGACTGAACAAAGAAAGACATAAATATTTTGGATGACACGGGGGTGAGTAATTTATCGGGACTTTTTTTAAGAACGTGGAATATTTCATTAATAAGCAAGAAGAGCTCTTATTCAATTCAGTATTTAATTCTAATTTTGAGTAATTAAATACATGATTTGATACTGTGTACACCGGTGATAGCAAAAGGCTAAAAAAATATGGTATAGTATTCATTTTCAAACAAACCATTCCTTTAAACCTAAGAACATTGTCGTATCAGCCAATGTAAATAAAACCAATCCAATTATTAATTTAACTGTAAGTCAATGAGATTTATATTATGTCACTGACCTGACAACACTGCAGATCATTTCTGATCCCTGTGTGTTTAGAGGCGTGAAGGAAAAGATCATCAGGAGATTAACATTACATATTCACACGCAGACCATTAATCTCTAGAAATCTTGTTCTCTCTGAATAAATGTAATGAAGTGACGTTCATGTGATGTAGAAAACACACTATGGAGTGGAACCAAAAACAGACATATGAGAAACCAAATATTGTGAAGATCAGAAATTAAGCTGAATGTCTTTAAAATAAGTTTGGTTTGTACTTACAGCAGGGGTGTCAAACTCATTTTAGGCTGAGGGCCGGATGGTAAATAACGCCATGATGTGAGGGCCGGATATTTTTTTTAAACTTTAGTGTGCTGATAATTGTGTTAATATTAACTAAACAAACCAATTAATTTGTTTGTTCAGCAAGAAAACTAGAGAAACACACAGCTCTGTGAAAACTACATTTCA
Source organism: Misgurnus anguillicaudatus (assembly GCF_027580225.2). Classification (NCBI taxonomy): domain Eukaryota; kingdom Metazoa; phylum Chordata; class Actinopteri; order Cypriniformes; family Cobitidae; genus Misgurnus; species Misgurnus anguillicaudatus. The sequence goes on from NW_027395279.1 coordinate 2,103,220, forward strand.
TAAGGTCACACTCATACTGTACATACTATACACACAAATTTACATCTGTACAAAATCCACTGGCCTTAGGTTGAAAAGCCTTCATTTAACTTCTTTTGCATTATTCCTTAATGCCAAAATTATTTATAAACCATTCACTTTTCTTTGGAATATATTTGTAATGAGAACAGTCATTTAGAAAATGAAAATGCTAGATGGGGCAGTGGCCCAAACCAAAAATGGCACTAAAGGGGTTGGTACTATTATTATGGTTTTAATAAAATATTATGATGTGTTATATTACTAGCATGTGATTATAATGGGAAATATAATAACAAGAATTCAAGTGTGACACTCTGCTAAATATTCAATATGATTTACCTGCTGGCTTGATGGAGCTTTGAATCCATGTTTGCAATGTTGAACTGCCTTTAGCAGCCTCTCTTTCCGTTCTCTGTCGTTATTTTGTGAAGGCATTGGTGTTTTTTGTATTTTTTGTCTACAAAGTGTGCCAACAACAGCAAATTTAGTGTTTATATTAACTTAGATCTGATCGGGAACATTAAATCGATTAGACATGTATTGTAACGTTAATAAGAATGTGGCTATTTTGTTGTTGTTTGCTTGCTAGCACTTGTTAGCACTTTTAAAACACCGACAGCAAATCATTACCGGAAGAAATACATAAACAAACTTCCAAATTACTAATTATGTTGTTTAACAACTGATTTAATGTAATTAATCTACCTGTTAATGCAATGAACTTCGGAAACTGTCGTCTTCGCACTCCAGGCAGAGAGTGGACACAGAGATGCTGCGGAGCGGTCGGGAAAACACGAAGTGGATCACCGGAATAAGTGGATCTTTAGCGGAGCAGTAATACAACAGCAAGATTTTTGGGCACCGTGTTTAGTCTATGTTCCGCGTTTTGCTGCTTTCCGCAAGTCTCTCATATTAAAAACGAACTAGACACCCGCCTGAAAGGGTTTTTAAAATATGTATTTCATATTTAATAAATCATCACGCGGGCCGTATGTTTGACACCCCTGACTTACAGGGTGAGCACAGCGGTAACATCAGCACAGATGCAGCAAAGAGACTTTCAGAGGAAAATACAATGATTCTCAGATCCCCAAATAAACCTTCGCCATTACCTGAGAATAACAATGAAAATATATTAGTCTAGACCATTCCTATTCAATACAAGATCTTTACCACTGTCTTACACATTTGAATTCTAACTGTCCAAAAATTTGATCTGAATAACTTGGTTACAAATAAAGATGAGACCTAATCTTTCAAACGATTTTTAAATTGCTGTATCTTGGTCAAATATTGTCCTATCCTAACAAACCATACATAAATGGAAAGCTTTTAAAAATTACCCTTATGACTCGTTTTGTGGTCCAGTGTCAAATATAGTTTTACCATGGACCTCATATTTTATTTCCCAATTTAAAGGCAGAGTGCACAATGTTTGAAAGTCAATGTTGATATTTGAAATCACCTAAACAAACACGCCCCTACCCCAATAGAATCTGGACCTTCTTTTAAAAGACCCGCCCCACACATACGCAACCCGACAAGGATGTCGGTTAGTAGACACGTTCCTTACTGCTGATTGGCTACAAGTGTGTTTTGGTAGTCGGCCCGTCTCCTTTTCCAAAGCGTTTTTCAAACATTCCGTGTGTCTCAATCAGCTCCCTTGTTCAGTAGTCAGGGCACTGATCAGGGAGTCGGCCCTTTTAAGGGCTGTCTCAATCGCAAAATCCGTTCAGTGCACTGGAACGTTCGTTCCCTAAAAATTCCCACAATGCAACGCAAAAACCAGTGAGCATCGATGGTCCCTATGTTCCCTAACCGGAAATCACGTGACCTTTTCTGTGATCCAACTTAATAAACTTTATGAAATGTTACAGAACTTCTATAAAGACAAACATTTGTTTTAGTTGTAAATATAAACACACATTGCTACACAGTAAGGGACCACAATCTACTCAATATTTAAAACAATTATATTTAATTAAAATTGTAAATATATTTATTACATTTAAAATGTAATTATATGCCTCCAATTTTATGCACAGATATGTAAGAGAATAATGGCAGCATTTTTCACAATGTACTGTTTTTAAAATTAAGTCAGAGAGATGTTGGTTTTGCCGGTTGTTGATGAGTAACAGCTGTGAGTGATTACAACGTGCTTAAGCAGCCACGTGACAGAAAAATAAGTGAACATTGTCCCAATGTGAAGTGAGCTAGGGTCCTTACCAGTGCCCGAACCTGTGTACACGATATACTGATTCACGACCTCGGGAGCTAGGGAACGAATTGAGACACACGGATTGTGCACACCGCCTTTAACTTGATAAATGTGTTGTGATTACTCACCTGTTTTCAGTATCAGTTCAATCATCAGAGAAACTGAGTTGAGTAAAACAACACCAACTGATCCAAATACATATACAGCAGTGACGCGGGGGTAACCTGTAAATTAAAACATTTTAAAATCATCAGTAAAAGGATCAAATCACGTTCGGACGACAATGCAAAAGTATAAATGAAAACTGACGCGGTACCTACGCCATCGCGGTTACGCCGTAGGACCTACGCCCAACTATAATGAGCCGGACATACACCTGTTTGCCCTAGAGCGATACTTCCATGTTTTATAAGTTGATGAAAAGGGCCACCTGGTGGATAATAGCAGTATTGCGGAAAGCCAGAAATACTTGTTAATAGCGGAGAAAGATTTAACCAATGTCTCATGTTAGGCGTGTGTCTTTTTCGGAGCAGGTTCCAAGTAACTTAGGGGGCAGAGTTCAGCTCAAACTTGCCTCAGCACACCTGCCTGGAAGTTTGGTTAGACATTAATTAGCTGCTTTATGAGTTGGGTGTCCATGTCGAACAGTAGCCAAATTGTTTGCATAGTGTGGAACCAATATTACTTTCCAAAGAGTCAGTCCTTAAATTGGGACTATGAAACTGAAAATAATATAAAAAATTATAAACCAAAAAGTAATTTTTTTTACTTTTTTCACGTGACAGAGTTTGCAGAATGAAGGAGGAGCGTTATTTTCGTAGTTGTAATTGATGTGTTTTGAAAAGATGATTGGGCAAGAAAGCTAGTGATCGAGTGTAACAGTTCAGAAACAGGCAGTATGTGATTTCGGACGCAGCAGGGCTATATACTCATGTGTAAACAAGATAAGAAACACCTGGGAAAAAAATCAGCACAAGGACAAATTAAAAAAATAACTACAACCATGGTTAACAGATCTTTAAAATAAGAGATATGGACCAGGAAAAGCAGGTCAGAAACATGTTAAGTTTTATTAAATTCTAAATAATGAATAATTGAACAAGAAGGTTTAAAATATATATATACTGAAGCTGATAGTGAATCAAACATTATACAGGGATGATGATCAAAGCAGACGATCAGTACTGTACCCCAATCCTGAAATGATACTATACAAATCCAAATTGTCCATAATACTTGTAGAAATCCGATCACAAAGGCCCATCCATCACGATCTGTACATGAAGAAAGAACAACAACTTTACTATGACAGCAAAAATCTGTGCTTTAAGTTTTTAAAAAATCCATATCACAAGAGAAGCGTGCATGGTATTGTTTTATCTTCACTATACGGTAGTGTTACATTACTTCTAAAATAATCTTACCTTTTTCATTTTCCAGTGCTACGATATAGAAAGAGATCAGTACTGCATCCGCTAATAACATTGAAATGAACCACACCAATCTACTTAACAAAGGTGAACCTGAAATAAAAAAAACATTTGCTTTAAAACTAAATACAAAGAGTCATTTTAAATCAGCATCTCAGAAATGTCTACAGCAATTGACAAAAAACAACTAGAGATATTTCTACTCATATTTAACACAACAATTAAAATCATAAAGGATACTGTAAGAAACTGATAATTTCTAATTATGACAAAGATTCATATATAAATTTTAATGTATTTATAACAGAGATCATAATTCAAACACTTACAGCCAATCTGTTTCCCACATACATCATTCCAATTGTATCTGGTCATTGTTGTTATCAAAGGTAAAACTACAACAATTATGAAACCTAAAAGCAGCAGAGTACATTCATATTAATATAATATAAAACAATTTTTATGGATTAACAGAATATTGATGCTGGACTTTACTGGCAGCCACATATTACAACAACAAATTGACAACATATCATACAAATAATACAGTATAGCATCACCGAGTCTCACTGCTGTAACTTAGCAGTTGGATTTGTGCATTTTTGACCAAACCATGGGTTGGAATTAACCCAACATTTCATAGAGTGAACCCCATTGACTATTTACAGTACAAATAGATATAGTTGAGATGGTGAAATAGTAAGTTGGCATCTTTCATATACTGCAGTCTTGTATTGTGATGACTAACAGGATTTTAAACACATTATAAAGCTCTTCCAGAACCTTAATTTATATAATTGACCTAAACTTATCCAACAATATAAATGAGGTATATTTCAGTATAATATACATATATTCCTTTGTTCTTACTGAATATATAAATCAGATACAGTAATAACATCTTAAAAACTGTTGTAATTCAACTATCAGTGAATGTCTACAACATCAACTGCGTTAGTTTTCTCAGTTATTTGATTTGAAATATCAATACAGTTTTCTCATGAATGACATAAAATGATCTTACCTCCTCTGACTGATCCAAACGTGTAGAACAGAAGGACGAATTGTAATGAAGGTTGCAGATAAAAGATTACATTAGCCAGAACATACAATATAGCGATTATCGGATCACTTAATTTCCTAATGATTTGAGACAGCACTGTATCAGGAAAAAACAACAATTGATTGTCAAAAATGTTTACTTAAAAACTCAACAGTTTGGTTAAAACAACCCAGCATTGGATAAATTTTAACCCAGTGGGGTGTTCTGTCCAATATTTACCCATTATGGATAAAAAATAATCCAGACATTTTTAGAGTGTGTAAAATTCATGATGATTGTATTCAATCAAATCACTTATCAGTTACAAACCTAAGTCATAAAGATTTCTTTAGAAATTTTATATATTTTTAGCTTCAGTTGATTGCATGTTTTCAGTTGGTAATACAGTAAGATTAAGTCTAGCAGTAGGATCATTTTCTTCCAGTAATAAAAGCGAGTTGACTGACAGCATTGACCTTCATGACATTGACGTTTAGGACAAAACCTTGCGGTCAAAACTTAAACTATATTACAATTAGCAGTATCACTACAGCCAATCATCCAAGGTCAATTTAACATTTCCATGATGTCTTTTACTGTCATGCTTATTTAAAACAATGAATATTGTGTAAAGTTGTGTCAGTCTGATAAAAATATCACAAAAATACTTACACATAGTGATACAGATAATGCATAACAGAAACACCATTCCAAAGAGGACCAATATCATATGTCTATCATCAGCACTATAATTCAAACTTTTCTCCCAGGCAGTTTTGAAATAAACTGAAAAAGAAAGAGAAAAATCTTCAGCACCATAGATATACTGTATATATATATTCAGTACATAGATGCCTCATTTGACCACTCCATATATGTAGACGTGTCCGCCATTTTGGAAGGGTCTGAATGCAGATATCACTCAGTTTTTACATTATACATTGCACAGCCTCTGGTTCTAAATCCTGCAGAGATTTTTTTTCCTGAATAAATGGTACAAATGTGTTTTTTTTACTGGTTTTCAAAATACAGTATTTAAAATTTGTTAGCTATCGCTTTCATCTTTGTGTATTCTATAAGCAGTTATAAAGTTTGGGTCTATCACGAAACATTTAAAGATCATACACAATGTAAAAAAATTGCAGCATGGAGTTAAAACAACTTGGTTTTGCAAGTCAATTCAACATACTATTTTAAGTTTTAGCTTGTAAAAAGTTGACATAACTTATAAAATCAAGTTGAATTTTTTTACCTTAATTCTTTAAGTTAAAGTAACATAAATTTGGCCGCAAAGTTTCCTCGCTCTTGAGGGTTCATGCACTGGCTTGCAGGGTCACAAGATGAGCGTAACAATCAAATCTTTCCCTTTCCCAAATACCAGTACTTTATTATTATAAACAAAATAATAATTATCTTTATGTTGACAACGGAAAATCCTTCCATATTTAACCTGTGGAAAAAATAATTTGTCAACAGTTTCAAAGTCATCACATTCCAAGGTAAGACCGCAAACTTGGCAACACTCATTTACTTACTGCCTTGGACAGGCCCGGAGTGGGTAATCGGGAGAACCGGGAGAATTCCCGGTGGGCCGCTTCACTTTTGGGCCGGTCGAGTTTTTTTTTTTTGCATTTGTCACGTTAGTGAGTCTATCTTCTTTTAAATGACACTTCACGCGTTTCGCATTGACACTGCAGCGCACAGCCTCTGCATGGGTTGTACCATGTGAAGGAGTTTCCCCCTCCCCTCCCATAGAGTTGGTTCGGTCCATAGCACGTCTTTTCCCAAACTTTTCTCCGGTAGGCTGGGCCGGTGTTGTGTCGAACTCAGTTCGCCCTATGTTTCCCTTTAGTGTAGTGCTTTTATAGCGTTTTCATCACGTTACATTTAGAAAGATTAAAGATTTGAATTGGTTATACTAAAAAGGCATAATATCATGTATTTTATAATACAATTAATTAAATATTTCATACATTTGACAGTTTTCTATATTTCTTTTAAAATATAGCCTGTCTTTTTCTTTTTTTTTCCCCTTTACTGGTTGTTTTAAAAATGTAATGTTTGCATACATAATTAAATAAATATTATACATATAATATGATTCATACTGTAAAAATAATTGACTTACCATTAAGAACAATACAGATACATTACAGAAATGCACACATATCCATCTCAGTAGCCATTAAAACTTTAAATATATAAATAATAAAACATATAACGTGATAAAAACGCCATTAAAACACTACACTGAAGGGAAAAATAGGGGGAACATAGGGGGAACAGACTTCGACACAACACCGGCCCTACCGTAACAATACGCGTCTGAGAGGAGGAGGGCGTAAAAAAACAGGTTGAAGAGAAAAGCCATGGATGCTGCCAAATGTGCCAAACTTACAGATTTATTTTCAAGAGGACAAACAAAAGTGACAACAGGTAACTTAAAGAGAAATAAGCCTAGTAATTGTTAGCATTAGCAATGTAATTATTCGGCTAATACCATTTTCAAACTATTTACAAGCCAACTTTTTTTTAGTTAAAATATTAGCATGTATATTTTTGTGTATACATGCGATTCATAGACTTTGCAAATATTATGCAAGCAGCTTCTGAGCAGCAGATAAGCCAGTTCCCCGCTGAAAACGAGGAGGCAATGAGTAAACAATATGAATTAAAGTTATTTAACCCTCAGGTTGTGTTCAGAACCCTATAACCCCTTTTGTGTTCCCAGTCAAAAATGAGCAGCCTAAAAAAAGCTTATAAATCACTTTTTATGCTATATTTTTACCCAATATTGGATTCAATATTTTTTGTCAAACTGTTTTCTTTTTTAATTAGGAATGGGTTTTATATTTATATTTGCACCTGATTAATCATATGCCTCATAGCATTAGCAATGCTAATAATTTATCAACCTTGCGACCTTTCCTTGTGGAATAGACTCTATAAAGGGCTGGGTTATTTTTGACCCATAATGTGTAAATATTGGACAGAACACGCTGCTGGGTTAAAATTGACCCAATGCTGGGTTGTTTTAACCCAACTGTTGGATTATTATAATCCATGGTTGCATAACAACAACCCAACGTTGGGTTATTTTTAACCCAGCATTTGTTCTGTCCAAGATTTACCCATTATGGGTTAAAAATAACCCAGCCTTTTTTAGAGTGTAGAGGAATATTTTTGTTAACTTCTCATCTTAAGTGAAATATTATTTAACTTTTACTTTATTTGTTGAACCATGATATTAATAAAAACTATAGTAAGAGGTGAACTGTTGCTTTATTTATCCAATTTGAAAAAAGTGCTAATTTGGAATAACACTATGGAAAAAGTGGGCCGGTCTTGGGCCTGAAACTCCCGGGCTGAAAAGTGGCCCCACTCCGGCCCTGGCCTTGGACAGCTTCTAATGAGGCATCTATCCATCCATCCATCCATCCATCCATCCATCTGTCACATGGTGACGTTTTGAAGGGCGGAACCGGAGGTAAGAAGGATGAGTTCCGCCCGGAAGGAAGAAAAACATCGGAACTTCCGGGTTTGTCCCGAAGCCCAAATCAGCCTGTATTAGGTGCAGGTGGGGGTAATAATTGAAGCGATCGCTGATAGGACACCGAGGAGGAAGAGCCGCAGATATAAGGAGGTTTGAAATCACAATCGGGGTGCTTCTTGGTTGTGCTTCTCTGTGGTGCCGGTGTTGGTGTACTGTTGGCTGTGTTGGAGGCTGGAGAGCGACGATCTAGTTCCCTTGGGGAAGAAAGAAATAGGAAGAGGTGGATGTTTACCGTGAGGAGGAATTTATACGAGGATAACTGGGTGAAGAAAGCAACATGAGACGGGTTGACATGTGAGTACAGCTGGGATGTTGTAAATACGTTGCAGAGGTGAAATTATTGTGCGTGTTTGGAGTGTCTATTTATAGTTCCGGCCCCACCGGAGGAATAAGCGTGGGTGAGCTGATGGACGTCTAGTGTATACGAAGAACAAATCCAAAAGTAATCGCTTTCCACCTTTCCTGTGTGTTGGAAATTTCGGCCGACGAGCCACAGGAGGAACCTGAGATTTTCTGTCTATGTCCTTACCTCACAACGAGTGTGTGCGTGTGATGCTGTGGGTGAGTCCCGATTTTCAATTTGTGTGTTTTCACTGAAGCTTGCAGTGTAGTGCTGTGCTTTTCTTTTGGAGATTAAGACTGTTTCATCTCAGAGGCTCCGTGTGAAAATAACAATGTGTCGAATTGACCAGCGCAGTGGATAGGAACTACTTGCCTATAACACTAGTGTGATTTGTGGAGAAACCAGAAAGCCCCAGTCTGTGAGTCACGCACTCCTATGAATGCTTACTTACCTCTGCTCTTAGCAACCCTGTGCAGAACGGTCCTTAACCCCAAGTTGTGAGTAATGTATGCTATGTGATGATCATCTACCTCTGTCTTCAGTGAACCTGTGGAGAAACCAGAAAGCCCAGTCTGTGAGTCACGCACTTCTATGAATGCTAACTGACCTCTGCTCCTAGAAATCCTGTGTAGAACGATCCAGAGCCCGAAGTTGTGAGTAACGTGTGTTATTAAACGACCACTTACCTCTGTCCTCAGTGAACCTGTGGAGAAACCAGAAAGCCCCAGTCTGTGAGTCACGCACTTCTATGAATGCTAACTGACCTCTGCTCCTAGAAATCCTGTGTAGAACGATCCAGAGCCCTAAGTTGTGAGTAACGTGTGTTATTAAATGACCACTTACCTCTGTCCTCAGTGAACCTGTGGAGAAACCAGAAAGCCCCAGTCTGTGAGTTACGCACTTCTATGAATGCTAATTGACCTCTGCTCCTAGAAATCCTGTGTAGAACGATCCAGAGCCCTAAGTCGTGAGTAACGTGTGTTATTAAATGACCACTTACCTCTGTCCTCAGTGAACCTGTGGAGAAACCAGAAAGCCCCAGTCTGTGAGTCACGCACTTCTACGAATGCTAACTTACCTCTGCTCTTAGCAACCCTGTGCGGAACGGTCCTAAACCCCAAGTTGTGAGTAGTGTATGCTATGTGATGATCATCTACCTCTGTCCTCAGTGAACCTGTGGAGAAACCAGAAAGCCCAGTCTGTGAGTCATGCACTTCTATGAATGCTAACTGACCTCTGCCCTAGAAATCCTGTGTAGAACGATCCAGAGCCCTAAGTTGTGAGTAACGTGTGTTACTAAATGACCACTTACCTCTGTCCTCAGTGAACCTGTGGAGAAACCAGAAAGCCCCAGTCTGTGAGTTACGCACTTCTATGAATGCTAACTGACCTCTGCTCCTAGAAATCCTGTGTAGAACGATCCAGAGCCCTAAGTAGTGAGTAACGTGTGTTATTAAATGACCACTTACCTCTGTCCTCAGTGAACCTGTGGAGAAACCAGAAAGCCCCAGTCTGTGAGTTACGCACTTCTATGAATGCTAACTTACCTCTGCTCTTAGCAACCCTGTGCGGAACGGTCCTAAACCCCAAGTTGTGAGTAGTGTATGCTATGTGATGATCATCTACCTCTGTCCTCAGTGAACCTGTGGAGAAACCAGAAAGCCCAGTCTGTGAGTCACGCACTTCTATGAATGCTAACTGACCTCTGCTCCTAGAAATCCTGTGTAGAACGATCCAGAGCCCTAAGTTGTGAGTAACGTGTGTTACTAAATGACCACTTACCTCTGTCCTCAGTGAACCTGTGGAGAAACCAGAAAGCCCCAGTCTGTGGGTCACGCACTTCTATGAATGCTAACTTACCTCTGCTCTTAGCAACCCTGTGCAGAACGGTCCTAAACCTCAAGTTGTGAGTAATGTATGTTATGTGATGATCATCTACCTCTGTCCTCAGTGAACCGGTGGAGAAACCAGAAAGCCCAGTCTGTGAGTCACGCACTTCTATGAATGCTAACTGACCTCTGCTCCTAGAAATCCTGTGTAGAACGATCCAGAGCCCTAAGTTGTGAGTAACGTGTGTTATTAAACGACCACTTACCTCTGTCCTCAGTGAACCTGTGGAGAAACCAGAAAGCCCAGTCTGTGAGTCACGCACTTCTACGAATGCTAACTTACCTTTGCTCCCAACCAACCTGTGCAGAGAGGTTCCAAAGCTCCAGTCTGTGAGTAACGCATGCTATTGAGGACAACCGACCTCTGCGTACAGCAAGGCCGCGAGGAGAAGCCAAGGTTCCTGAGCCGGGGAACCATCTAGCCCTTTATTCATTGTGTCTCTTGTGTTCTGCCTCCAGGACAGCGGAGGGCGCCACGGACAACAGGGAAACCCCCAGATAGGGACCCGTCTGGAACCAGAGAGAGAAGCAAAGTGTTTTAAAGTGTCCTTCCCCTTTTTCCCTTTCCCCGTTTTTTTAACTATTTAAATAAAGTTGTATTTTAAACGTAGTATACTTGTCTGTCTGGTCATTGGGGTGGTCTTGGGAACCTCCTCGAGGTGGAAACTAGGTAGGGGCGTGACCCTTTAGTTATCTTGGGTCCGCCCCGGCCGTGACACATCCATCCATCCATCCATGCATCCATCCATCCATCCATCCATCCATCCATCCATCCATCCATCCATGCATCCATCCATCCATCCATCCATCCATCATCCATCCATCCGTCTATCCTTCTATCCATCCATCCATCTATCTATAATGAAGAGTATGGTTTCAAAATGAGAGAACTCCGTTTTTTTATCTTGTTTTTCGATCATGCATTCCAATTACAAATAACAAAAACGAGTAACAAAATTGTAAAGGAATTATATTGTGACTTAAAACATCCAAAACTGTTATATTTTATTATCTGCAGTGTAGTCTGCCTTTGACTAGAATTTGTAAAATTATACTGTCGTCATTTTATCAAGCAGGTGTTACCCTGAGATCCCATTTTCAAGTCAGTTAATTCAGTCGCTACTGGCATAATTGTGACATCAGCAGAAATACATGATATAAGTAAATATATTACAGTAAAGACATGGTTTGTTAGCCATTAAGGAGTTTATTGCGTTGGTGAGAAGTTTAAATGCTCTCTAAGCGAATAATGTGCTACGTCACTTCTTGTTGATGTTTGAACTGTTTTCAAACAAACGGAGCGTATCTAACACCTCCCCCTCCCTCTCCCGTCTGTGCTTTCATGAACGTGCCCAGCCCCCACCCCCAAATCCTTCTTGTCGTTTATTGGCTGGTACACTTTGTTATGTTTCGTTTGGCCACTGTGTTGTTATTGCCGTTTGTGGAGCCTGAGCTGTCTACAGAGATCGCGTTTTTTTACAGTTTGATCAGCGGTCAGGTAGGAAGCAGATAGTGAGGAGATGTTTGCTGTTTGTAACAAAAAATGTTTTATGGTCTAAAACGCGTGAATTCGCTTAGAGAACCTTTAAGGTACAGCAAAATTAGCATTTTCTTTGCTTACCTGAATAAACAATAGTGGTGAGAGAAATATAGTCTATTTCAAAACTCCAATTCACAAGTGCTTCAGCTGTTCCTGTAAACCAGAAAAGATGACATGATTACACAGAAATATCATGTAGGGGTGAGCGGGGCTCAAACTAATGCGGGGTTAATTGTTACACAGATCTTTTACATAGAAAGACAGTGTCCAGTAATCTGTGCTTTCGCCCCTTTTTCTCTTATTGTCAGAAGATGATCTGCTGTTAATTTGTAAAAAGTTTTGATGTGTGCATATTAAAGAAAGAGTGTTTTGGAGGCATGCAATTAAAATTCTTCATCATGCATTTTATTTGAAATCAAATAAAATGCATGAAGAATTAAAATAAATAGACTAGACTAAAAATAAATGTAAGAGCTGTCCAGACTATAAAAACAACTTGCATTGACATATCATATATTGAAATACACCAGTGCTCTTTGTTTGCCTAAAAATGCACACAAGTAATGTTTTTAGTATTGCATGTTTGTTAAAACTAGTTATATTTCCTAATTAAACTAAGGCCTAGTCCTGGTTTAAGCTAATCCCTGTCTGGGAAACCGACCCTATCCTCATTCCTGGGATTATTTGTTTTGTTTTCGTTGAGGAAATAACTGACAGAGACGTGAACATCTGACTTTTATAAACACTGCACATGTATGCGATTATCTTGTCTGATAAAATAACAATAATCAGAGGTGAATCATACCTGTAAACTCATTGAAATATGGGGCAACAAAAAGTAACATGAGAGGTCTGAGAAAATAAAGAGCACAGCAGCAGATCGTCTCATTCACAGATCCTGAAACACAAACACAATTTATTAATGACAATACACAATGTATAAGCGGGAGAATTGATTCATCAAATCAGATCACATGACATTTGACAGTGCTTTGATATAATCACATAATTTAAATAACTGACATGTAAATGATAAAAAAATGTCAGCACAATGTTTCAGCAGGATTTCTCACACAAAATTGACAGATATAGTGAGAATTTTCATAAACACAGACCTTCAGAAAGACCCCAGAAGATAAAAGCAAAGAACATAATGAGATTTGGACAGAAGACCAGAACCATTTGAAGACGATGAATTGTGTCTAAAGAGAAACAAACATGTTTATGTATTTACGATTTTTTGCATTGTGTAACTCTTGCCAGAAATGCAATATAATATACATAACATTTTGGTTACAACTGTAACTGTGGTTCCCTGATGAAGGGAACGAGACATTGTGTCGATGACAGCAGGAGTGTGATCTTGAGAGCCAATCTGGTCTGACATGAATATGAAACGGCAATGATTTTGCATGCCAGTCTCTGCCCAAACATATGTGTATAAAAGGAGACAGCGTGCCCCATTTATTTGCTTGTGTCTGAGGAGCTCGATATGGCTTGAGTCAGCGGAGTGGGGCAGTGTTGTGCCCTGAGGGAACCATGGTTACAGTCGTAACCAAGACGTTTCCTTTCTGTCGTCCACTCAACGTTGTATCGATGAAGACAGTAGGGGTGCCTATATGAAGGGCCACAGCGCTGCTCCCCATCTTGACGTCCATAAAGCAGGCACAGGCAGGTCAACAAGTGCCAAACTGAAAACTAAGTGACATCCAAACCTTCCAGTGTAAGGGGGTCCTTGCACAAGAGGAGGTGGAGTACACCCCTACCAGTAGCAACAGTGGGGCAGGTTTAGCAGATAATATCGGCTGGGAATACTGGGAAGTGCCAGCTAATCCCAACTAGGAGAGTGGAAAAAAATACTGGACATTAGTCACAGTACTGGCATAGTACAGATGAGATTACTCAAGATATGGACAGATAAAAACTGCTCCGCTAAGTTACCACCAGAAAAGCCTAACGATGGAAAGTTACCAATCCATTCTTCCAAGAAGGGAATGCTGGGAGCATGGGAAAGGGTATTAAGCCAAGTGGGATGCTCTAAAGTATTAAGGGTTGTCCAACCAGCAGCTCTACAGATGTCTGCTAGGGTGGCGTCCTGTGTCAGCACCCAAGAGGAGGCACGCCTCCATTAGAATGAGCAGTCACTCCAAATGACACAACAGATTTTGATACCGGTACGCCAAGGATATGCGATCCAGTGCGCCAACCTCTGTCTGTCTGGAGACAGCTCCTTCTCTGCTGTCCTCCAACACAGACAAAGAACTGGTCGGAAGTTTTAATACTTCGAGTGTGTTTTTCCAGTAGGGTGCAGCACACCAAAAGTTTACCACCTGATCCTAAAGGAAATAGTGGTAACCTTGGGAATGTAGCTGGGTCAAGGTCGACTTAAGAGACACCCGTCCCAACTCCAGGCACTTAGAGAAGCTAGAGAGTGGTTGCAGGTCCTCCACAGTCTTAATAGATGCAAGCCCAACCAAGAGAGTGGTCTTCATCGTAAGATGAGGAAGATCAGCATTCCTAAGAGCTCAAAAGGGGGCCTCTATATATTGCGAACGGGGTTGAAGGTTTTATCCAGCAACGAATCGCTCACACTAATCATATTACTTGCACCGTTTTCTAGACTGACAGACTCTGAATTTAAAGATGAATTCGCAGCATAGGAAGCAGAAATGGCCGTGACTGAAAACAAGCGTGGTGGGGTGAACAGGGTTGAAGGTTTTATCTGCCAGCGAATCACTCGCAGTAATCATATCGCTTGCGCCGTTTGTCAGACTGACAGACGTTGAATTAAAAGATGAATTCCCAGCGTGGAAACTAGACACACCCTTGCAATGAGGGCTTATCCTTTCGCTAAATGCAGCCTCATCATACTGGTGTCCCAGACAACCAAGACAGTGATTGTAACCGTCAGCGGGGAGAAATCTATCACTCCAACACCACAGAAATAAAGGACTTTGTTCAGAGTGGAAATTACTCTGCTGAAGTGCCCAGGGGATGTAAAAAAAACGAATCCACTGCTGCGCTGTCATGCCAACAGTAAACTTCTTCGTATTTACTGGAAAGAGAAACCAAACCAGCAAGCTCTGAGAACAAGAGCGAACGAATGGGGCATGCTGTCTTATACATGCAGGCAAGGTGGAAACTAGCATACAAATGCAATTTGTGCAATTTCATTGCCGTTTCATATTCATGTCAAACCAGATTGGCTCTCAAGAGCACACCTCTACTGTCGTCATCGACACTACATCAAGTGGACGACAAAAAGGGAACTATATTATCAGTGGAGTATAAAGACCTTACTAAATGAACCGTATTGTATAAATAACTTTAGAATGAGACGATTTTATCTACAAACATTGCTGGTCCACTTACATGGAAGTCGCCTTCATGTTTCCGTAGTAGCCCTAAACAGACAAACTGTACTACAGAGCGCGTTTCTATCGACAGCCATTAGGTTCACAATTCAAGTGCTTTTAATCACTGTATTAACGTTAAGGATGTTTTCAAGATGCCGCAGCTGTTAAATAAGTGTCGTCATATGCCAAGGTTAGGGTGCGAATGGCCACGTTCGACACTATACGCAATACAAATGATTTCTTATTCAAATTATTAGTCTAACAGGCCGTCAGGGCACCACTGATTTGGCGACATTTACAGTACATTAAAACATTAGGATAGGTGAAGAAAAGTAGCCGGTCCACCATTGCAAACACAGTTTAGAACAAACAACAAAACAACAAAAAACAGAAATTAAATATATGGTAACGAACATGCTCCACAACTTTCTGTTCTTGAAAGAAGTAAAAATGAAAGAAGATAAACGATAGTGTATGTGTGCAAATGCTGTCTATTTCCTTTGTATAATTGTTTGTGATTGTAGCAGGATTAGGTGAGCTGTGACTGACAGCTGGTATCGCCTATCAGAGAGTGGCAGTCCCCTTTTAAGCGGTGATTGGCTGCTGCTCTGAATGCGTCATGTCCGACTTCTATGGGGGTAATATGATGCCAATATTATTGAAAATGGACAGACTAAAAGTCACAAATAGATATTACAACTTGTAAACACAAAACCCAATCTACAAATAAATTAAAAATCCACACACACATTCCTCGTGATCCACAAATGTAAAACAAGATCTACGAATTGTCTTTGTGATCCACAAATATAAAGCATGATTTACAAAAAGAAATCAGTGACTTGTACTTGAAAACCAGAATTTGAATGAATGTAAAGTGACTTTTTTGCAGACGAAAATCATTTTCTATTTGTAGATTGCGTCACATTTGTTTTCAGAATTCTGACACTATTGTTTCGCTTTTGTGACAAAATAATGCCATAATCGTTGAAAATGAAGAGACTACAATTTGTAAACACGAAACAAATCTGTAAATGGGTTCTAAATCTGCAAACAAACTCCTCATGATCCGCAAATGTAAAACGAGATCTACAAATATATAAAAATCCACGAACAGACTCTTCATGACATACAAATATAAAATGCGATTTACAAATAGATTTAAAATCCGCAAACCAACTCTTTATGATTCACAAATAGAAATCATCGACTTGTACTTGACAACCAGAATTTAAATGAATGCAAAGTGATTTGTCTGCGCATGAGGGTCATTATTTGTTTGTAGATTGTGTTGCATTTGTTTTCAGAATTTTGGCAAAACCGTTTCGCTGTTTTCCATTAAAAAAATCTACAAATGCCCTCCTCACAAATTTGCAAACAAACACAGTCTAAGCTGTATTTTCCAACCATTGTAAAAAGACATTCTTACACATTCTGTGCAAAGTTCAGAATGAAAGTGTTGAATCTGTGTTTGCAGATCACAGGGCATTCACGGATCCTTTTGCACACGTTTACAGATCTTTTTGGCACTATCTTTCCGCAGAGTTTGTCACTACGATCCACGCGTGTCGTCAGCCAATCAGGAGTATTGCTTCAAATTGATGCCACGCCCCCTCAATAAGCTCTTTTCAAAATAAAAGCTGGGCTCGCTGCCATTTACCGTTGCCGGTGTCACAGCGCTGAAAGGCGGCCAGACCGGGTTATCGATATTATATTAATGATATTAAAGCATTTAGTATAGCATGGCAAATATGTAGCAGTAACGTAAACTAGAACAAGCCCTCGTTTAAGTAATTATCAGTGCCTGACAATTCAGCTGGTTAACTGTATGCAAGTCTATTATATTTCCATGAAATTGCTTTTGTGAACAACAAATCCGTGTTGGAAATAACATAGCTAGCAAGCGGCGTGCAGCTAATGTAGTGTGTGTTTACAACTAAGCGTTACCTCCGGTTGGTGCTCAGTGTTTTTAGTTTAGGAGGTTTCTACCGGGAGACGAATTAACACCGAGGTCATGTCCAAAACATACGGACCTGGCCATTAAATCGTTAAAAACACTGCATGAAGCGGTTTTATTCTTAAAACATCTGTGTCTCTTCAACGAACATTTGCCGAGCGTCAGCGAGCCACCAGCTGGATGGAGTGGAGCTGCTAAGGGGACGCAGCTAAAATAAAGCAAGCGGGTGCACCGATAATGTTGGATGTAACTTGCAGTAATTAACAAAAACATGAGCCTTATTTGACAGCTGCACTAATTTAACTATTTGACCATATGCATTTGATATACACACCGTGGCCGGAATGCACTCACAAATCGCGCTGTTATTAGAAACATTTAACTGTTCCAGACTGAGCATGGACACAAACAAGCACAAGACCGTTTAAAAAAGCAGCTGCCTTAGCGTGTACGGAATGAAGTCAAAACGGTCTCGGTTTTTAGACCGGCGGTCTGCCTGTGCCATTCCACCCTAATCCTGACTGCAAATGACATGTTAATATTATATCCACCATTTACAATCCTTCCTTTCAGGTCTGTTCTGCTTTTAACAGCTCAAAGCTATTACTCTCTGTAGCTTTTGAGTCCGTAGGCTACAGGTAAATTTTGCAGTTGTTTTAGTTAACTTTGCAGCGCATTTTATTGTCGGAAATGGTCCTGGGCTGGGTTTTCCTATAACGATTGAACTTAGCTCTTAAGAGCGCTTTCTACGAGCTACTTAAAACGATCGCTCGCAGCTGGGTTTTAAGTGCTACTAACGAGTCGCTATCCGTTTGTCAAGTGCTGAAATGTCACCTAGAATGACTCGAATTTGTAGCAGAAGCTTGTTTAGGCTAATGATCTTCAGCTGATGTGCACTAATGTCTTTTTTATAATATTTTTCATTATTGTTTAATGAATAAATATTATAAAATTTAGTCATTAAACAATTATTTGTTTAAAATTATTTAAATGTTTTAATAATTTGTGCATAATGAAATATTCTTTTCCGTATGTATAGGACTCGTCCCACTGCGAAATGCCTTCTGTATTTTATGTAATAGTTTAGATTAGTATTATTATTTGTTTTTTATTATCTATGTTTATTTATTATAAGGGATTATTGCATTGTACCGTACATATTTATTTGGTTTCCTTAATCAGATGCCATTTCACTTCAAAACAATTATTTTTACTGTAGATTAATTATAGAAGCAATTTGTAGGAACCATTTATCAATTTGCTAGTACCAACTTTTACCAACATTTACCAAATATGTTATCCTTCTTTATTAATTTATGTTTAGTAATTTAAATTTCTCATTTTAATTTTAAATATATTATATTAAAATAATTTAAACAAATAAACAAAGAAGAACCCAATAAATAAATAGACATTTAAAACATTACATTATCGTCATTGCAGGAGTGCAATTTGCTGGTTGTCCTGCGGGTGAAATTGTAACTCTGTTGTCTTACGATGCACTTATGAATGAACGATTACTCCAGAGCACTCGTAGATCTACGATGATTTTCAAGTGCTACTTAAGTTACGATGCTTTTGGGAAACCCGGCCCTGCCCTGTTCGTTTGAAATGTGCCTGGCACACAGCTCTAGTCAGGACTCATTAGCCATGTATCAAGTATTGATTAATTGTTTTCAGTTAATCCCTTTTGCATTTTACAAAAAGTAGAATAGGCAGGCATATTCTGAATTTAACCAAAATTATGGCTGTGGCGTTGAAGGAACTTTCCTTTAGTGATAAATAAATAAGTTTTTTTGCTATTATTATCTAGCAAATATGTTTATTTATTGGCAAATGCAGAACAACAAGGAACGTGTAGAACATATGCGACACGCCTCTCTACCTTGCGATGAGAAGATTAATCATGGGGAACATAAGCTAAATGTAATTTTTAAAAATCTTTAATTTAAAAACAATTTTAAACCGAAAGCGGATTGTTTATGCCCTATATTTTAATATTATTTAAGTAAACTTGTTAAAAAAAACTACTAAAAGGGAACAAATGTGTTTTCCCCTATATTTCTATAAAAAAAATGTAGGTCTTGTAAATACGTATTGGGTTGCAATAGTTTGGAACCTCCTGATATACAAAACTGGCTAATATGTCCTGACTGGAGATGTGCGCGAGTGTGCGCCCTGCCACCTCGACTTTAGGTGGTGCGTTCAAGTTCATATACAGCGTGCGTGCAGACAGCGTGCCCGAGCGCGAGGGGGGACAGTCCGCGGGAGAAACTCTACAGCTTTAATGTACAAAAACCGTACGACAAACGAGAAACGGTCTAACAGAAGCCTTCAGTTAAGGGCTGGGTTTCCCGATAACGATTGAACTTAGCACTTTAGAGCGCTTTCTACAAGCTACTTAACGAACATTCGTTGTTCATTTACGTGCGTTTCCCAAAGATGCACGTGAAACGATCGCTCGCAGCTGGGTTTAAAGTGCTACTTACGAGTCGCTATCCATTTGTCAAGTGCTGAAATGTTACCAATAGAATGACTCGAATTTGTAGCAGAAGCTTGTTTAGGCTAATGATCTTCAGCCGATGTGCACTAATATTTTCAATAATATATTTTCATTATTGTTCAATGACTTTTTAAATGTTTTAATAATTTATTAAATATTATTTTCCGTATTTAGTTAGGACTCGTCCCACTGCGAAATGCCTTCTGCGTTTCTATTATAATATAGATTATTATTATTATTTGTTGTTTATTATCTATGTTTATTTATTATTATGGATTATTGCATTGTACCGTAAATATGTATTTGGTTTCTTTAATTAGATGCCATTTCCCTTCAAAACAATGTTTAGATGAATTATAGCAGCAATCGGTATAAACCATTTATCAATTTGCTATACCAACTTTTACCAAAATACAAAAAACTTTTACCAACTTGTACAAAATACGTTTTCCTTCTTTATTAATTTATGTTTAGTCATTTAAATGTGATTTCTCATTTGAATTTTAAATATATTATATTATATATTAATATAAAATAAACAAAGAAGAACCCAATAAATAAATAAACATTTAAAACATTACATTATCGTCATTGCAGGAGTGCAATTCGCTGGTTGTCCTGCAGGTGACCTTGTAACTCTGTTGTCTTACGATGCACTTATGAATGAACGATAACTCCAGAGCACTCGTAGATCTACGATGATTTGCAAGTGCAACTTAAGTTACGAAGCTTTTGGGAATCAGCCCGTAATTCTAAGATGATTCGTACGATCGTTTTTACGATCTACTTAGCCTTACGATGCTTTTGGGAAACCCGGCCCAGGACCATTTCCGACAATAAAATGCACTGCAAAGTTAAATAAAACAACTGCAAAATTTACCTGTAGCCTACGGACTCAAAAGCTACAGAGAGTAATAGCTTTGAGCTGTTAAAAGCAGAACAGACCTGAAAGGAAGGATTGTAAATGGTGGATATAATATTAACATGTCATTTGCAGTCAGGATTAGGGTGGAATGGCACAGGCAGACCGCCGGTCTAAAAACCGAGACCGTTTTGACTTCATTCCGTACACGCTAAGGCAGCTGCTTTTATAAACGTTCTTGTGCTTGTTTGTGTCCATGCTCGGAACAGTTAAATGTTTCTAATAACAGCGCGATTTGTGAGTGCATTCCGGCCACGGTCTGTATATCAAATGCATATGGTCAAATAGTTCAATTAGTGCAGCTGTCAAATAAGGCTCATGTTTTTGTTAATTACTGCAAGTTACATCCAACATTATCGGTGCACCCGTTTGCTTTATTTTAGCTGCGTCCCCTTAGCAGCTCCACTCCATCCAGCTGGTGGCTCGCTGACGCTCGGCAAATGTTCGTTGAAGAGACACAGATGTTTTAAGAATAAAACCGCTTCATGCAGTGTTTTTAACGATTTAATGGCCAGGTCCGTATGTTTTGGACATGACCTCGGTGTTAATTCGTCTCCCGGTAGAAACCTCCTAAACTAAAAACACTGAGCACCAACCGGAGGTAACGCTTAGTTGTAAACACACACTACATTAGCTGCACGCCGCTTGCTAGCTATGTTATTTCCAACACGGATTTGTTGTTCACAAAAGCAATTTCATGGAAATATAATAGACTTGCATACAGTTAACCAGCTGAATTGTCAGGCACTGATAATTACTTAAACGAGGGCTTGTTCTAGTTTACGTTACTGCTACATATTTGCCATGCTATACTAAATGCTTTAATATCATTAATATAATATCGATAACCCGGTCTGGCCGCCTTTCAGCGCTGTGACACCGGCAACGGTAAATGGCAGCGAGCCCAGCTTTTATTTTGAAAAGAGCTTATTGAGGGGGCGTGGCATCAATTTGAAGCAATACTCCTGATTGGCTGACGACACGCGTGGATCGTAGTGACAAACTCTGCGGAAAGATAGTGCCAAAAAGATCTGTAAACGTGTGCAAAAGGATCCGTGAATGCCCTGTGATCTGCAAACACAGATTCAACACTTTCATTCTGAACTTTGCACAGAATGTGTAAGAATGCCTTTTTACAATGGTTGGAAAATACAACTTAGACTGTGTTTGTTTGCAAATTTGTGAGGATGGCATTTGTAGATTTTTTTAATGGAAAACAGCGAAACGGTTGTGCCAAAATTCTGAAAACAAATGCAACACAATCTACAAACAAATAATGACCCTCATGCGCAGACAAATCACTTTGCATTCATTTAAATTCTGGTTGTCAAGTACAAGTCGATGATTTCTATTTGTGAATCATAAAGAGTTGGTTTGCGGATTTTAAATCTATTTGTAAATCGCATTTTATATTTGTATGTCATGAAGAGTCTGTTCGTGGATTTTTATTTGTAGATCTCGTTTTACATTTGCGGATCATGAGGAGTTTGTTTGCAGATTTAGAACCCATTTACAGATTTGTTTCGTGTTTACAAATTGTAGTCTCTTCATTTTCAACGATTATGGCATTATTTTGTCACAAAAGCGAAACAATAGTGTCAGAATTCTGAAAACAAATGTGACGCAATCTACAAATAGAAAATGATCTTCGTCTGCAAAAAAGTCACTTTACATTCATTCAAATTCTGGTTTTCAAGTACAAGTCACTGATTTCTTTTTGTAAATCATGCTTTATATTTGTGGATCACAAAGACAATTCGTAGATCTTGTTTTACATTTGTGGATCACGAGGAACGTGTGTGTGGATTTTTAATTTATTTGTAGATCGGGTTTTGTGTTTACAAGTTGTAATATCTATTTGTGACTTTTAGTCTGTCCATTTTCAATAATATTGGCATCATATTACCCCCATAGACTTCCCCCCTGGGGGTTTGCAACGTTAGCGGCAGGTGAGTTCTCGCTAACATGCTATGGTTAGCAGTTTTAATCTGTTTGTCATTTAAAAGTAATGTTGTGTTGGTTTTAGTGTGTTGTCTGTCGTGCTGGTGCCCTTGTGCTGTCCGTGGTGTACGTGATGGTGTACCCTCAGTTGGCTATTGGTTTTCCTGCTGTTGGTTAACCTGTGCCTCAAAACAGTAAATTGTCTGGGGTGATGCCACTTTTCGGTAAGTGTCTAGCACGAAGTTTTAATGTTTGAGGGTATGATGTTGTGTGTAGTTTTAATATTATTTGTTTAATTTAGGATCCTCCCTTTCGTTCTATGCCGTGTCTCCCCTTGCGGTGTGTCTTTGCTTCTCGCACTACGGTGTTGCACCGTTGCTAACAACGTCATTAGCTGCACTGCTACACGCGGAACTGTACCTTGTCTGGTTCTGCTGAGCGGCTGGAACTAACGCTCCACTTTTAATGTGACCATCACAGAGCCGTGGTGTGCTCTGTGTGAGAACGAGTACCTCTCCAGTGGCTGTTTTTTAATGCATCATCGTCATTGTGTTTCTTTTTGTTTATTTCCCCTTATTGGTGACGAACAACCCCTGTGTCTGTGAAAATTCGCTCAGATGACCCAATGATGCTAGTATATAGGATTGTTCATGTAGTTGGTTCCTGAGAACTGTGTTCTGACTATAATTGACTCCTTGTTAATGGTACATGTTTATATTATATACTTGCTTCCTGTTACATACAGGTGGTTTGGACTGGTATAATTAATTTAACTAATTATCAAATTATTTGTTTATTTTCTTCTATTGTCTGTGGTGGTCGTTGGCCTTGTGAAATACGGCTGATCGTCACCATTTTGTTTTGTGTGAATAAATTATTTATATTATTTTGGTTTGTTGCAGGAGCTGGGGTCCCACGGGTGATGGAGCTTTTCCGGTGGTGGTGCTTCCTCCTCAGGGCGTGCTGTGTAACACTTGACGTGTGTGGTTGTGTAGTCTGAGTGCACAGTGGGGTGTGTGTGTGTGCCTTTTGTAAACACGAGTCGTGATAAAGTAATTTCTCCTGTTGGGAACCTCAGCCCTGCTGGTTTGTATGTTTTGTTTTGTTTCCATTTAACCTTAATTTTGAGTGTGTGTGATTGTGATGCATTTTGAAGTGGAGTGACTGATGTATGTTGGGAGTGCTCATTTTAAAGGATTCTGTCTAAATAAAATTTATTTTCGTACTATGCCCATGTCTCTTGCTCACTCTATTTAAAGAGGAACGAACTTGTGTGCCTTTCCACCCTTTTGGGTGTAAGGAATATTTCCCTGGGTGTAAGTCCCAGGGTGGCGTAGTCGGAACTTTATGTAAAGTCTTTCTTTCGTTATGAAGCTAAACTTTCACCCCCTCGTCATGCCACATTCTGGCGTAGTCGGCAGGGTCTCTATTGTGTAGTGCAGAGACGTGAGTATCATTTTGTGGTTAGTGTTGGTATTTTGTGTGTCTGTTTTTGTTTTCTCTTTCTTTTTTTGCAGAAACCAGGCAGCAGTATTCTATTTTGTGAGTTAATGTGAGGAGCATCCCCACTGTGTCTTGTCTTTTCATCGTTAGTGGTGAGTGCTTGTGAGTTTTACCAATATGGATGATGAATTGCGTGAGTTGAGAGAATTGGTAGCCCAGTTAAGGGCAGATAATGAAAGATTGCGACAGGAACCAGTGGCGAGTGCTCTGCCTGGCCCCTCTAATGTACCAATTCCAGCCACCGGAGATCCCCCACTCACTGGTGCAGGTGCATCAGCGACAGATCGATTTGTCTTTGTCCCTCGGGATCGTAAGTGCCCAAAATTTAATGGTAGGTCAGGCATTACGATCGATGAATGGGTAGAAGAGGCTGAGGCCTGTATGCGACTTCGCCATCTCTCTACAACTGATCAGGCATTTTTTTTGGCTGATCATTTGGAGGGTGAGGCGAGGGAGGAGATTCGTTATCGGCCTAGGGATGAGAGGGAGGATCCAAACAAAATTATTCAAGCATTGCGTGAGTTGTATGGTTGCACGAGTTCTTATGTGGCTCTTCAGGAGTCCTTTTTTTCCAGGAAACAACAGGATGGGGAGACCTTGTTAGAGTTCTCCCTGGCCCTGTTGAATCTCCTGGAAAAGGTGAAATCTCAATCACCCCATGGTATGCCAAATGCAGACATTTTATTGCGGGATCAATTTGTGGAACATGTGAGTGATGGTGCTTTACGACGGGAGCTGAAACAATTAGTCCGTCGCCAACCCACTATTAAATTACTGGATGTTTGCAGTGAAGCTATGCGTTGGGAACGTGAGGGAATGCCTGGGGGGTCACGTGGTCGGAGTCAATATGTTCCATCTGCGTATGGCATTCAGTATGGGGTACAGGGACATCAGCATACCCATAGTAATATCTCGTCAACTTCTGAATTGAGTGAATTGCGTGAAATGCTGAAAAAGCAGCAGCAACAACTAAATCAATTAACTCAAAGTGTGGCTCAGATTCAAAATCCCCCTGTACGGTCGCAAGCATCTAGGCTGAGTCAGATTATTTGTAGAAGGTGCCAGCAGCCTGGTCATTTTGCCAGAGATTGCGATCGGGAACGGAGGCCTTCCCATTTTCCCGCCTCGCGTGTAGATACAGCATCAATTAGGGGTGGGCAGTCACAGTCCAGGCAACCGTCGGAAAACTAGTTCCCGCTGAGCTGCAGAGCCACAGCTTGGTCGGGGAAAGGACAGGCTCGGGTGTTTTTGGTAATTTAGATTTTATGTCTCGTCTCATGTCAAAGTGTCCGCAACTCGACGTGTGTATGGGTGGGGTGAGTGTACCTTGCCTGGTGGACACTGGCTCTATGGTGTCCACCATTACGGAGAGTTGTTTCGTTACAAATTTTGGGTCGAGGGGTCAAGAACAACTTAGATCGTGCCATTGGTTACAGCTTCGGGCCGCCAACGGTCTCTCAATTCCTTACATTGGTTATTTGGAACTTGACGTACAGCTTTGTGGGCGGGTAATTTTGGGTTGCGGAGTGCTGGTTGTCAAAGATCCTCCAGGTAGTTTGTGTGCTCAGGTTCCTGGGGTTCTTGGAATGAATGTCCTGAGCCGCTGCTACCGGGAGCTCTTTGGCCAGCATGGCCCAAGTCTTTTTGATTTACCCGGTGTGTCACAGGCCCCCACTTCGGTTTTTCAGGCACTACAGTATTGCCATCACGTTGAAATTCGATCAAGTCCAAATCAGGGGGGTCGAGTTAAGGTGCGGGGACATCGGACGTGTCGCATCCCAGGGGGCACCATGAAATTGGTTGCCGTAACATGCTCTGCGCAATACTCAAGCGGTACGGTACTTTTTGAGCCACCAGATACTGGTCTTCCAGCCGGTTTGTTGGCATCTCCTGCTTTGGTACAAGTGGACCGGGGTACAGCCTATGTGCCTGTGGTCAATGTAGGCACAATGGATGTAATGATGTATGCTAGTACAGTTATAGGCACTATTAATCACGTTTACGTGGTTAGTTTACCCCCAGGGGTCACTGAGGTTCAGGAGGTTTCGGCTAGGGTGAGTTCTCAATTAGTGGAGGCGTCCCCTTCGGTGCAGGAGCAGATTAGTGAAATCGATTTATCTGTGCTGTCAGTGGAGGAGCAATCCAAGGTAAGGACCCTATTGCATAAGTACTCGTCTGTGTTTTCCTTGCATGATGGGGATTTAGGATGTACCAATCTTATTTCACACGAGATCCCTTTGTTTGATGAGGTCCCTGTGCGGCAGCGATACAGGCGTATTCCTCCCTCTGAGTACGAGGTAGTAAAGGCACACATTAACCAGTTGTTGGAAGCTCGCATAATTCGAGAAAGCTGTAGTCCTTACGCTTCACCTATCGTGTTGGTTAAGAAAAAGGACGGTAGTCTACGCATGTGCGTGGACTACCGTCATTTAAATTCAAAGACACGGAAGGATGCCTTCCCCCTGCCCCGTATTGAGGAGACGTTGGACTCGCTGGCAGGGGCCTGTTGGTTCTCCACCATGGACCTTGCCAGCGGGTACAATCAGGTCCCGGTAAGTGAGGTAGACCGCCCAAAGACAGCTTTCTGCACTCCGTTCGGGCTTTTTGAATGGAATCGGATGCCATTCGGGCTGTGCAATGCCCCCAGCACCTTCCAGAGATTGATGGAACGGTTGTTTGGGGACCAACAGTGCCAGTCCCTCCTTTTGTACCTTGATGATATTGTTGTGTTTTCCTCCTCAGTTGACCAACATTTAGCTCGAATGGAGGTAGTTTTACATCGGTTGTGTAGGGAAGGTTGAAGGCCAAATTGTCAAAGTGTGCCTTTTTCAGACGAGAGGTGCAGTACTTGGGTCATGTGATCTCGTCAGAAGGGGTCTCCACAGACCCAGGTAAGATTGAGGCAGTTTCTCAGTGGCCGCTGCCGACTAGTGTGTCAGGGTTGCGGTCATTTTTGGGGTTTGCTAGCTATTACCGCTGATTTGTGGAGGGGTTTGCGAAGTTGGCCGCCCCCCTTCACAGATTGGTGGCTGAGCTGGCAACTCCAAAGCGGACAAAGCGTGAGTCTCAGGAGTTTGCGGAGGCGTGGTCTACTGAGTGCCAGAGTAGCTTTGAGGAGTTAAAGTGTAGACTGACAACAGCCCCTGTACTTGCCTATGCTGACTTTACACTCCCTTTTATTTTGGAGGTAGATGCCAGCCATGGAGGGTTGGGGGCAGTTCTTTCACAAGAACAACAAGGTAAGGTGCGTCCCATCGCTTATGGTAGTCGAGGTTTGAGGCCCACTGAGCGCAATACTTCTAATTACAGTTCTATGAAACTGGAATTTCTTGCGCTCAAGTGGGCCATGACCGAAAAATTTCGTGAATATCTATTAGGACAGAAGTGTATAGTCTACACTGACAATAACCCCCTTAGCTACCTGACCTCAGCCAAGTTGGGTGCCATGGAACAGCGTTGGGCTGCCCAGTTGGCTGCTTTTGACTTCGAGCTGAAATATAGGTCAGGCAAGAGCAATCGCAATGCTGACGCTCTGTCCCGTCAAACCCCCCCTGGTGTAGCAGAAATTCAGGATTGGTACCTGGGTGCTGCTGTTCCAGCTGCCTTGCGTCAAGGTGGCCAAGAGGGATTGGTGACTCAGGTAAATCAAATTGTATCATTTCCCGGTAATTCCACTAGTGATATGTCCATTAAGCAGCAGGCCGATTTGGTTATTGGAGAGATTCTGGTGTTCTGGAGGCGTAAATTGCCACCTAGTTCTGAAGAACGTAGGAAACTGTCTAGGGCTACGGTGATCTTGTTGCGGCAGTGGAGCCGCCTGGTGGAGATTGAGGGTGTGCTTTATCGTCGGGTGTATCGCCCAGATGGTGGGGAAGAGGTCCTGCAGGTGCTATTACCGGCGGCCATGAAGCCTGAGGTGTTGACGCAGCTGCACCAGCTGCATGGGCACCAGGGGGTGGAGCGCACCACGCAGTTGGTGTGGCAACGGTGCTACTGGCCCAGGATGTCGGTGGATATTGCTCAGTGGTGTCAGGAGTGCGAGCGGTGCCAGTGTGCCAAAGGGGTTCAGCATGCCCCCGCTGCCTTCATGGGGCATCTGTTGGCCGCACGGCCAAATGAGATCCTAGCATTGGATTTCACAGTGTTAGAGCCCTCGAGCTCTGGTCTGGAGAATGTGTTGGTCATGACCGACATTTTTACTAAATATACCTTGGCTGTACCCACCAGGGACCAACGAGCGGAGACGGTGGCGCAGGTTTTGGTAAATGAATGGTTTTGCAGGTTAGGCGTACCGAGTCGCATCCATTCAGACCAGGGCCGTAACTTCGAGTCGGCTCTCATTCAGCAGCTTTGTGGTTTATACGGAGTGGAAAAATCGCGCACTACACCATACCACCCGGCTGGTAACGGCCAGTGTGAACGTTTTAATAGGACGTTGCACGATTTGTTGTGCACTTTACCAGTGGCGAAAAAAAGGGATTGGCCATCTTGTCTCCCTCAGGTTTTGTTTGCGTATAATACTACCCCTCACCAAACCACAGGAGAATGCCCTTACTACTTGATGTTCGGGCAGGAGCCTAGACTTCCGGTTGACTTCCTGCTTGGTAGGGTTGAGGAACCGCTGGCTGGTAGTGTCCATCGGTGGGTCCTGGAGCACCAGGATCGGTTGCAGGTGGCTTTTGAGGGTGCTCGTGAGCGGTTGGGGGTTGCAGCCAATCGCCGAAAAGCACGCCATGATCTACAGGTACGAGAATCTGTACTGAAGGAGGGTCAGTTGGTATATCTCCGCGATTACAGCGTGAGAGGTCGAAACAAAATCCATGACCAGTGGAGCTCTGTGTTGCATCAGGTCATCAAGGCACCCACAGAGGGAGGTGTGGTGTACACCATTGCCCCCACTACAGATTTAGATAAATTGAAGCATGTGCACCGATCTTTATTAAAGCCACAGATTTGTAGGAGCCATTTCCCTGTCCCGCAGGATGTGCCATTAGTGGAACCTGTGCGGCTACGGGAGGACGACTTGGATGAGGGTGATTTATTCGTTTTGGTGTCTGAAACTGCTCTGGGTACTAGTGGTTCAGCACCGCCAGGTACGGTCCAGCCTGCCCCTCAAGAGTCTGGTGTAGCTACGGAAGTAGAAGGAATTTCTGGGACAGGGGTAACCATGCAGCCAGTATTGAATCCCCTGTTAAGTTCTGGGGATCCTCCTGTAAGTTCTGTGGTAGTAAGGGAAAGTGTGGTGAGGAGGACTGGAAGACGTACTGCCGGGCAGCACCCTAATGTACACCACCTCCCACGGTCAGTGGGGGAAGGTACTGTGTCTAGTATCGTGAATAGTGCAGTTGGGGCTCTGTTTCGTCCATGGGATTGAAGGGTTAGGGGGTAGGTTTTTGCGTAACTCATCGTCGGGGCGACGATGCAGAAGCTAGGGGTGGATTGTAACAGCATGAATGAGGTAAGTGGTGGTGAGTGACACCCGTGATGACCAATCAGCAGTGAGTATTGGCTATATTAGAGCTGGTTGGCTTTAGCTTGGTATGCGTCACGTCCGGACCCTCCCCCTTTTCGCTGTGTTGATGGTGGCTTACGGTATGTGTTGTTGTTGTTACGTAGCATGCTGCTAACTCTTCACTGTACATATAACACTAACGATTTGCGCGCTATATTGCAGCTTGGCTTTCCATCCGTGCAGTGGTTTTGTTCCTACAATCTAGCCCTCCTGTTCTTGATGTAGTTTTACGGTTGCTTTAGCGAGGAGCTGTTGAATGCCCTTTCCGGTAAGTGAGCGCTGTTTTTGTATCACAAGGTCAGGTTTATTTTAAAAATGGCTGGATGATTAAAGGGTGGGTTTTGGTAATGTGTAGTCCCTGTATTCCAGCGTAACCGTGGGTGATCTGAATGCTGTGCATGCTTGGCCGTGGCTTGATACTGAAGCCTACCTAAAACTTTGTATCTATCCGCTTGTGGTAAGTCGAGGTAAGGGTATTAGTGGGGAATTTTAATTGTAATCTGGGATCTGCAATGATACAGGCTATGTTTGTTTATATTTTGTAGGATTCTCCCTTTCACTTTGGCTGATTATACATTTCAGCTTTAGTTTCATTTTCTACCGCCGCTGTGTGCTGCATAAACTTTGCTAAATTGCACAGTATTTTGCTGGGAACTGTTGCTGCTGTCTGGTTTCTGTGAAGTGTTCAGTTATATGGAAACGTCCTGCTGAGCGGAGAATCGCGTAGCATACTCGAGCTAAGCGTCTGTGTTTGTCGGTCTCAATTGTAGCCTTACTGCTGCTGCTTAACTTTTGTTTTCTTTTCTTTTTTTTCTGAATAATTGTATGTGGATTTTTGCATTCGTTATTAGTTAGTTTAAATTGTATTTCTTTATTTTGTTCTTGTTTAAATATTTGTGTAATGGAGTGTGTTGTGATTTTTGTGATTTATGTTGTGTATGTCTGACCAATATTATTTTTGATATTTATTTTGTGTTTAATTTTCTTTTCAGGAGCTGAGGTCCCCACGGGTGAAGGATCTGGTGGTGGTGGTTGTACTATCCCAACATTTGCTGTGTTACACCTTTTTGGAGTGTATGATTTGTAATCTAAGTTCACGGTGTGGTGTGTATATGAAGTGTGCTCTTTGACAACGTGCGCCGGTGATCACTCCTGTGGGTAACCTCAGCCCTGTTTGTTATATTTGTTTTGATTTATTCTGTATCCAGCTGCCACTTACCGCATCATTTGCAGTAAGAATATTGTTGAGATCTGAAGTGATGCGATCCATCTTGTCTCGACATTTGAACTGATTGGAGGTGTAACATACTCCTTTTAAAGAAAAATTAACTGTTCTATTTTTTTATTACTGATTAATAAATTTTGTATTTTTGATACTCATGTTCTCTGCCTGCCTTTACTTATATATGAGAAGTGAACCTGTGTGACCTAGGGGTCATTTTTGTTTCCTGGGTAGTTCCCAGGTGGCGTAGTCAAATTCCCCTGCAAGTAGGTGAACTTGCATTGATAGCAGTAGAGCCACTTCGCCACATAGTGGAGTGTCCTGTCTAAATATTTTCACGCACATGCCCTGTTGTACGGGGACTGTACGTGCACTGTCCGCATGGTCTCAAATTTTGGGCAGCACGCGGACGTTCCGCGTGGACGACTGCGGACCCTCCTGATAACTAAAGTGACGTCATGTGGACGGCACGCATACCTGTACGTCCCTAATATACCTTCGGCTTAAGCATCTTCAAATTGAGTTGTTGGTTGCAATTTGCTATCTCTACCAGATGCTCCAAAAATGTACACACACCACCTTTAAATTTTCTCACTTTAAGTGGGAAATGTAAGTTTAAAAACTAATTAACGTAATTTTTTTTTAACATAGATCCAACTTTTTACATCCAAATTCCAAATAAACTTACAGGAAGTATATTATACTTGAGTAACATACCTTCTTTGTGTGATCTACAGTAGATAAGACAGTAGATTATAACTGCAGATCCATATGCAGTAATACAGAGAATCAACACTATTATATGTTAAGTAGAAAAACCTGTAACATATAAAAATGAATTATATATATTTGTATATATTTATTTACATATATAGACAACTATAGTGGTTCATCATAGATATATACACTAGATTTTGCCTTGGGGCTCTGAGCATGCGTCAAAACCGCCGCCATCTTAGAACAGGGGTCTTGTCATAGAAAGTATCTAGGTAAAGCTGCTATCTCCGCCTGTACTTCGAATTCATGGACGATAGCGGACTTTTGTGCTGCGTATGGATGTTAGGGCTACTAGCACAATGTAATACAGTTAGAAAAAGTAAATTTTCATAAAATCAAAACTTTTATTTTTTCCTGTACTAAATGCTAAATACATGTCTGACTGTTGAATCGAACCAAAAGAAAACCAAGAAAATCACGTTCATGACGATTTTATTTCTGTTACACCATTGCCTACGCTGATGCGGGGCTCCCCTGTTTCAAGATGGCGGCTCTGTTTGACGCATTCGGTCCAGTGAACTGCGGTAGCCAAGGCGACATCTAGTGTACATATCTATGAGTGGTTCATAACAATATATGGCAATAACATCAATGACTGAAATTAATAAATAAATAAAATCATTAATCTAAAATCAACTTGTAAAACTGAATGCGACTGAATAACAAAATTAAACATGTATTAGTTTAGGCTGCTGCATGTGTAGTTTTTCCTTTTTTTATTGACTCACCCATTGTCTCCAGTATTACAGTTATGTTTGCTGAAAGTCGTCCAGTAAACACTTGACAGATGTAAACGCCTTTATCTTCAGTTCTGACTCTCTTCAGTCTGAGAGAGAAGTTTCCTCTGTGGATTTCATCAGTGAAGAACTCAACTCTGTCTCTGTATCGCTCATCTGATGATTCTGGTAAAGTTTCATTGTATTGATAAAGAAGAACTGTGATGGGTTCGCCTTTATTTGTTTTCTTCCATGAAACCTCTTCAATCTCTTCATGTTTGATGTGAGAGTCCACAGAGCAGTTCAAAGTGACATCATAACCCACAGATGCAGAAAAGGAGCGACTTGATCCTGACACTATCAAACGCTCTATAAGTTTAAATATCAGAGCAAATAAATTAATATTACATTTTATTTCTAAAATCTATTAAATATGAACCAAAAATGTATGTAATCAAACTCACCAACATGTTTAATTTCCACCACAGTTTCTCCAGACTCTTGTCCAGTGTAAACTTTACATGTGTATTGTCCCTCATCTTCAGCTGTCAGATTGTTCAACAGGAGGGAGAAGTTTCCATGTTTAATGTCTTCAGTGAAAAAATGAGCTCTATCATGATAATCCTGATGTTGAGCCTCTGGTCTGATATCTTCATCTTGATACAGATGAATGAGAGTCTGTGTGTCCAGTCTTTTCCAATCCACCTCCAGATCCTCCAGTGGTAAGGGTGTGTCAACAAAACAGGGAAGAACCACTGAACTTCCCAGAGGAACAACCAGAGGACTAAAGCGACCTTTTAATGTTAACCCTAAACAAAGAATAAACAAGAATGTATTCATAAAATAAAGTTATATTAAACAAATCTAAAGATTATATTAGGTTCTCTGTATATATTCACTTTGTGAACTGGTGGTGTGTATATCACTGAGGTCACAGAATGTGTAGGAAGGACGAGGAAGATGACAGGAAACAATAAATATATAATTTATCTAGATTCCACAGATAATGAGTAAATAGTATTAAATACACATAACAAAGATGTTGCAAAGACGAGCAAAGACCATGAATACAGACAATAGGTACATATAGGCTGTGTCCGAAAGCTCTAAAATGCTGCCTTTGGAGGCTAAATTAAATTGTGAATTAATGTATATTTTCACTTTTACTTGCATTTCTTGATACATTAGTATTGAAGTTTTCAAATGCAGGTATGGGGTTAGTTATCACAAAGGCAAAAGAAGAGGCTATTTGAGATGAGCAAATTCTGTGCATAATCGATCACCGGTGATCGCTGCAAGATGCATGCCAGTTCGAAAACTGTCCAAGTTACTTGTGACTTGCTTTGATGTCGTGCTGACGTGAGCCAAAAAACTTGCAATGGAGAGGCGGGCTTGTCGGATTCTACAGTCTGCCGCAGTTGCTCTCCACTGACTGTTTTGACGAAAAGACTTACTGACGACACAGCTTAATGCTCATTGGCCCAGGATGTCAGCTGATGACTTCTTAAAACTTCACTGCCTTTAGCAGTTTTTATATTTCTTCAACTTGATATTGACTTATGACATTTATATTTCAATAACTTTTGTATTGGTGCTAAATTATTTGTAATGTGAGCTGTTTATATTTCACACAACAGAAAAAAAATGTATTACCATAGACTTTGATTTATACATCCCAACATTTACGAGGTAGTCTTTTCCAGTAACGAACAGTTCACCTTCATTGATTCTCCTTATTAGCATCTTCATGTAAATGCATTTATTGGTATTTCAGTTGCATCTAATCTGCCATAAAATGTGGGAATGTGATCTCTGCCTCTGCTGACATTTGTGGTCAACTGGACTGCGGGATTGGTGAAGTGTCTGACTTAAAAGCTC
This sequence comes from Misgurnus anguillicaudatus, assembly GCF_027580225.2. Classification (NCBI taxonomy): domain Eukaryota; kingdom Metazoa; phylum Chordata; class Actinopteri; order Cypriniformes; family Cobitidae; genus Misgurnus; species Misgurnus anguillicaudatus. The sequence continues at coordinate 2,137,546 of NW_027395279.1, forward strand.
TTTTTTCACTCCTCCTCCAAATTCAAAACCTGTTCTCATCTAAATTTCAGGTGAAGCGAGCTGCATCTCAAACAAGCCTAACCGTAGAGCAGGGGTGTCCAATCCTGCTCCTGGAGGGCTGGTGTCTCTGCAGAGTTTAATTCCAACCCTAATCAAACACACCTGATCCAGCTAATCAAGGTCTTACTAGCCCTGCGTTCCAGTTCGTTTTTTTATGAACTTCCCTCGCTAACTTCCCTCAGTCTTGTTCACTCGGATGTACGTCATTGCTTACGTTGTACGAGTGCCCACTACTGCTGAAACACTTGAAGTGGGTTCAAATGGATCGCCCTAAGCCCTTGATCATATGGAAAGTGGAGACCGCCCCCTACATGTGCAAAGCGCGAGTTGCTGAAGTGACGTCACATTCGTGATGCATTGTGGGATATGGAGCTGCCTGAAGTGTACATACGAAGTAGAGTCAAAATCGAGGGAGCGAGGGTCTGTCCATACAAACTACCCTCGTCCACTTGACAAAGTGGAACGCACTTCAAAATGGCGACAGGAATTCCCCTTAGGGGAAGTGTTTAGGGAAGTTTGTGATTGCGTGTCTAAAACTGGAGTGGAACGCACTCTTAAAACTTTGAGGAAGGTGTGTTGAGGGAAGTTTTAGCTAAACTCTGCAGGACACCGGCCCTCCAGAACCGACTTTGGACAACCTTGCCCCAGAGTCACATTAGCTACAAAAGTGAGCAACACGCACTCTCTTGATGGACGTTCCTGGGCGTGCCTACTCCTGGTTGCTTGGCTTCTGTATTGGTATTGGCTAGTATCTAAAACCGGTATCAAAAGTCACTTCAGAGGTAAAAAGTATTTTTTTCTCGATAGAAGTAACAAAATAGATAGAAGTAACAAAATGTATAAAATGGCAAACTTATCAGATATATACAGAAATATGTATCATCCGCCATCTTGAATTATTCTCTTCGACTCGAGTCACTGACCTACGTCATGTTGCCCCTTCACTCTGATTGGCAGTCGCTTTGTAACATCGCTCAGCATTTGCCTAAATTAGCCTTCTTGTCTGCCGTGGTGAGCTCATCGCTGGCAAACAGCCACTTCCATTGAAAATGAATGGTAGCCTGTCACTCTGTCTCTGTCTATTAAAGCTAATGTAACTATAGGGTAAGATGCAAGCCCGCCTGCTGTTTTTTGCTCTCATGATACTTTAATGCCATGCATCACAGTCACATGCTGTCGGCCCCAGCTCAACAAAATTTCTAAGCAGCATGCACTCCTTTAAGTCAGCCACCTGCAGTCTGTGCAGCGCCAAATCAAGTTGAACACATCCACCCATAGCCTATAATGTTTTTCTATTTTAGCGGTTAACGCAACTTATTGTCTTGTGCAAATAAATTCCCCATTAATCTTGTAATTGTATAAGTAAAAAAATAAAAATTATTTAACCATATATCATGATATTTAAATCAAAATAATACAAAACACCAGCCAGTTTTACAGCACCTAGCATTGGGTTAAGTTAAGTGGCAAGAAGCAAACTGTTTTTTTTTTCAGGTGCAATATACTAACAATTCAGATTACAAAAAAATTATAATACACAAATATCTCCAATTTAAGTGACAAGTAATAAATCAATTACATAAAACTCTGATTGTAATATACATACCATTTGAGTTAGCAGTGATCACATGTACTGACATGAAGAAACACAGAAGAATCTTCATCTTATATGATTTTGTGCCCTGTAAGTCTCCTCTGAGGTGATCTTCTGGGGTCAGCTCCAGTGTCTGTTTCTCCTGTATTTTCCTTTTTACAAATGAAAATACAACCCAAAACCTTCTGCTATATAATGTGTATAATATTTGTCCAAGTGACGGTGACCATTCTGCTCTAAACACTTTCATATGTGACTCAGCATCTGAATCAGGATGAAACTGAAAGCAAAACAAGCCTATTGCAGATAAAAAAAGACAACTTGGTAATGCAGATTCTCATTATACAACACTGGAAAAATCAGGATTTACAGTATCTGGACAACTATGTTTACAGGCTTTTGTAATTTTTACATAGGACAAATGAAAAATTCAGTCCGGTCCTAGTATGTGCAATAAAACTTACACTTAAAAGGCTTACACTTTATATAAAAAAAAAACATTTGGCAGACACTTTAAAAAAAAAAATAAGGTGATATGAAAGCAGTGCCACAGAAGAAGCATTTTGGTTCCTCAAAGAACCACTCAGTCAAAGATGATTTAAGTACCATTTCTTTGTTATCTTTTTAGGCAAGGCAAGTTTTTATTATAGTCAATGTTTGAAGTGGATAAAAATGTTCATCAAAGTTGTTCTAAGACAAGAACGAATCATTTTCCAAAGGTTTTGATCTACTTCAAATGTTGACTAGTGTGAAGCACATTTCATAAACAGAGGTAACTCAAAGTGCTTTACACAGAAATTAAAAAAATATTAACCCATCCTTGGCTATTTATACTGTGTTGGACTTGATGAGAATATTTCCAGTGCACTTCTGTATTGCTGTTCTTGTGTTGCTATAATTGCTTCTATTGTTTACCTTATTTGTAAGTCGCTTTGGACAAAAGCGTCTGCTAAATGACTAAATGTAAATGTAATCTAGATTTAAAATTAAATCTCATCTGATCTCTTCTGAAACCTGAATCGAGCTACGAGAGGCATCATAGCTAAATGCTGACTCACCTTGTTATGAGTGAACCCTTGAGTACTGCATACATTCATAAAGGCTACAAAATAGAGAGGTCACATTCACTCAAATCATATTATAATTTTTCAACATACCTTTAGACACAGATAAGGCCTGATTACTACACGTGTGACACACAATGAAGTTCAATACATTTCCACCCAAATACACATTTTAACATAATAAATGCATTAAGCATGTTTATGTGTGTGTGATCAATCACATCAAGGATGTTTTAAATAAACCACACTATTTCCACAATTATTTCATAATGAGTTGAAGCCCTGAAAATCAAACCTAAAGACACTCAAGTATGCTTACGGTTGTAATGAGCACTACTGAAAAAGAGAGAGCAAGTGAGTGAGCAAGTGAGTGAGCGAGCGAGTGAGCGAGTGAGCGAGCGAGTGGAATACATGTGCTGGAAATTTCTTATCAAAAAACAAACAGGCAAAGAAATCTTTCCAAGTAGGAACACTGCTGCCCGCACTGACACTAATGGTGTATACGCCAGACTCAAAATGAGACATCTTGTCATAACGTTCACTTTCAGAGTAGAGGCAGCCTTCTTGTGCACTGGTTCAGATACGGCGACCATTTTTAAAACTGACTCAGGTGTGGCGGCCATGTTGTGTACAGGCTCGGATGTGGCAGCCATCTTGAGAACAGGTGCAGGTATGGCGATGACCCTGTTGAGAACAGGTGCAGTTGTGGTGACAGCCCTCTTAATAACAGTGGCAGGTATGGTGGTAGCCATCTTAAAAACAGGTGCAGGCAGGCCCGGGGTGGCTAATCGGGAGAACGGGGAGAATTCTTGGTGGGCCGCTTCACTTTTGGGCCAATCAAGGTTTTTGTTTTTTACATTTGTCACATATGTGAATCTATCTTCTCTTAAATAACATTACACACATTCCGCATTCTGCCACGGCAGCGCGCAGCATGGGTTGTACTATGTAGGTGATATCCCCCTCCAAACATATCTCCAAATGTGATCACATTATTTGATTAAACTAAAAGCATCACAACTCAAATGATTTAGGTGCATTCTGGATTTAAGAATGCATTAAACAATGTTGAAATAAATGTCATTATAACATCAAAAATCATCAGCATGAAATATAAAAGTTAAAAGTTATAGTAGACACTGTGATATATTTGTACAATCACGAGACATTCAGTATAGCAGTTAGATTCTTAGAGGTAAAGAAGTGATTCTCAAATATCCAACTAAATTCTTAACATTAAATGAACAAAATATTCACATGAAGATTTGATCCTCTTTATAAAATAGAAAAGAATCTTTGAGTCTAAAGTGTATTTCAATATCATCTCTCTCTCTCTCTCTCTCTCTTCATTAAACTACATATGAGACATTTACCCTCTGTTTCACAGACAAGGCTTTAGACAAATGTTTGAGCTATCTCTGAAAATAACTTGCACTGACAGATCTTAAAATATGCCAGCACCATTAATTTGTCTTAAAATACACAGTATCATATTTTTCTAAGACATGTTTCTAAAAGATGTTCAAACATCTTTATTTAACTAGGCCCTAGTCCTGGCTTTAGCTAAGCCTTGTCTGTAAAACCAGGCCTAAATGTCCTAAAGATGAAATTAGATTTCTCACTAGGAAGCAGTGGCGGCTGGTGCTAAAATTTTTTTGGGGGGGGGGGGGGCCACTAAACACAGGACGTCGAATAGACGTGCAGATCGTGTCTATATTGGGTCCGTCGGTCCATGACCAATTCTGGACATCTATTCGACGTCCAAACTAGGTCCACTATTTGGACGTCCAACCATGACCCTACTTGGACGTCATATTTACGGGCAACATTTGACGTTTAAACTGGGTAATTTTTTGGACGTCATTTGGACGTCATATTTATGGGCAACATTTGACGTTTAAACTGGGTAATTTTTTGGACGTCATTTTGACGTCATATTTACGGGCAACATTTGACGTTTGAACTGGGTAATTCTTTGGAGGTCATTTGGACGTCTATGAAAGGCCTATGTCTGTATTACATGATTAGGCCTATAAAAATTTTTTTATTTACAAATATCAGCATTATTGTACCAACATGATTAATACTTACGAATAGTCTATATTATTTTATACAGTACTGTGTTTTCTGCTTTCTTTATTTATATACAAATTCATCTAAATGTACAATTAAAAATCTGCAATTAAATGCGTAGTTCGTTATTACAATATATGATCATACTAACAATTTAACATGAAAATATTCTCACCTGTTCTCATAATGTTGCGTTCGTGTTATGAATGCAATAAGTGTGCCTTATATACAAAATTAACATATGGCCTTGTGGCTGAGTGGTTAGCGAGATTGGCTTGTAATCCAGAGATCGGTGGTTCGAAACCCGCGGCCGGCAGGAAATGACTGAAGCGTTCGGTGTCCCAATGGATGGGTGAAGTGCAGAGACAATCATTTCTTTTCCCTTTTTTCATGTCTTTTTTCCTTACACGGAGGTCCTACGGATGTAAACATTTAGACGTGCAGAAGACGTCGCAAAAAAGACGTCGCCTGGCGTTACAAAACAACCCCTTTTATGTACCGAATTCGGACGTCCAAAAATTCCATGAAAAAGACGTCATTCTGACGTCACTTTGCGCAGTGGGGGTTGCCATACAAACTTGAAATTCAACTTTTACTGTAGTAATGCAGGTCTGTAAATAGCCGTTTATAAGGAGGAATATCATTACTGCTACAATACTGAAAATGCTACTGTTGAAGTCAACTAAAGCATGAAATAAGGAAGAAAGAGAAACAACAATTCATGAGGTGTTTTGCTGTCATTAACATGAATATGAAATGAATACAACCCTTGAACTTTATACAAATACAACCCCAAAACAGAAAAAGTTGGGACACTGTAGAAATTGTGAGTAAAAAAGAAATGGAATAATTTACAAATCTCATAAACTTATATTTTATTCACAGTAGAATATAGATAACATATCAAATGTTGAAAGTAAGATATTTTGAAATGTCATGCCAAATATTGGCTCATTTTGGATTTCATGAGAGCTACACATTCCAAAAAAAGTTGGGACAGGTAGCAATAAGAGGCCAGAAAAATTAAATGTACATATAAGGAACAGCTGGAAGAGGGCCAATGTTTAGGAATAGGAATGTTGTCCTATTCTTGTCTAATACAGACTTCTAGTTGCTCAACTGTCTTAGGTCTTCTTTGTCGTATCTTCCTCTTTATGATGCACCAAATCTTTTCTATGGGTGAAAGATCTGGACTGCAGGCTGGCCATTTCAGTACTCAGATCCTTCTTCTATTCAGTCTTGATGTTGTAATTGATGCAGTATGTGGTCTGGCATTGTCTTGTTGGAAAATGCAAGGTCCTCCCTGAAAGAGACGACGTCTGAATGGGATCATATGTATCTAGAACTTGGATAAACCTTTCAGCATTGATGGTGTCTTTCCAGATGTGTAAGCTGCCCATGACACACACATTCATACAGCCCCAAACCATCAGAGATGCAGGCTTCTGAAAAGAGCGCTAATAACAACTTGGGTTGTCATTGTCCTCTTTAGTCCGGATGAAATGGCATCCCAGTTTTTCAAAAAGAACTTCAAATTTTGATTCGTGGGACCACAGAACACTTTTCCACTTTGCCAAAGTCCATTTTAAATGAGCCTTGCCCAGGGAAAACGCCTGTGCTTCTGGATCATGTTTAGATATGGCTTCTTTTTTGACCTATAGAGTTTTAGCTGGCAACAGCGAATGACACGGTGGATTGTGTTCACTGACAATATTTTCTGGAAGTATTCCTGAGCCCATGTTATGATTTCCATTACAGTAGCATTCCTGTATGTGATGCAGTGCCGTCTGAGAGCCCGAAGATCACGGGCATCAAGTATGGTTTTCCGGTCTTGACCCTTACGCACAGAGATTGTTCCAGATTCTCTAAATCTTTGAATGATTTTATGCACTGTAGATGTGGATAACTTCAATCTCTTTGCAATTTTTCTCTGAGAAACTCAGAAAACTATTTTTCGCTGCAGCATTGGGGGAACTGGTGATTCTCTGCCCATCTTGACTTCTGACAGACACTGCCACTCTGAGAGGCTCTTTTTATATCCAATAATGTTGCAAATTGACCTAATAAGTTGCAAATTGGTCTTTCAACTGTTCCTTATGTGTACATTTAAATTTTCTGGCCTCTTATTGCTACCTGTCCCAACTTTTTTTGGAATGTGTAGCTCTCATGAAATCCAAAATGAGCCAATATTTGGCATGTCATTTCAAAATATCTTACTTTCAACATTTGATATGTTATCTATATTCTACTGTGAATAAAATATAAGTTTATGAGATTTGTAAATTATTCCATTCCTTTTTTACTCACAATTTCTACTGTGTCCCAACTTTTTCTGTTTTGGGGTTGTAATATATAATATAGTTTCTTATGCAGTGTAAGTTCACTGTATTATATGCAGCATGGTGTCCTGTAGAGGCGTTGTTGTGCAGTGCACTAAAAAAAGGTGCTACCCACAGTGATGCCAGAGAAGAATCCCCAAAGAATCATTCAGTCAAATGTTCTTAAAAATAACCATTTATTATCCTTTCATAGTATTTAAATATTATAGTTCATTAAAGCTTTGTTCACTACAAAGAACCTTTTATGAAACAGAAAGCAGTTTCTTTATGGAACCACACATTCAAAAACGATCCTTCTAGGGCACCATATAGCAACTTCATTTTCATCAGTGGATGTGAGCATCACACATGCACCTGTTATTAACGCACATGACCTCAACACTGTACAGCTGAACCTAAACATAACATGAATTTAAATTAAGGTGACCAGATTTCTTCGGGATCAGTCCTGTTTTTTGGTGTTCTGTCAACAACAATTAAAAGATAAAAACCCCATTTTTTTAATTCATAGATAATAACATTAAGATTTCAATTATATTTTTGACCATTGAACTACTGTAGGAAATGTCCCCACTCTTTATTTTACAAATTTGGTCACCTTAACATAAATAAAATATATTTGATCTGTTATTTGCAATGCATAGTAAACAAACACATTTGACTTCAGTTATATTTGTGTGTATATGGATTTATTATATTAAATAACACCACATAAATACAAAGCATGAATGTCACGACAGGGTAGGGAAGTAGGACGCATACGCAGAGTTCACAAAATAAATAACATTTAATGATAAAATAGGAAACCAAAAACACGAGGAGTAAAATGACGAACAGGTAGCAAACACAGGAACATCCAAAATGTGACACAGGGAACAGACAGGGTAGTAATGACAATGATCCAGCAGTGAGCAAACAGAAGACAGGGGTATATATACACACAGACTAAATGACAAACAGGTGTGATGAGGCAGGTAATTAATCAATGAATGTCCAGGTGATAACAATCGGAACAGAGACAAGACATGACACGGATTACACCGTGACAATGAAGTGTGTTCTGACAACTGAACATCCTTCATCTATGCAGCTACTTCAACATGGGTGAAAACATTAATACTTAACTAGTTAAAAAAAACTAGTACTAACTATACAAAACTATTTACATTATGAATCAAATAAACTCTAAACTCATAGGCCTGGTTTCACAGACAATGCTTAGCTAAATCCAGGACTATAGGCCTTATTTAAATTAAGATGTTTAAGCATCTTTTATAAACATGCCTTAGAACAGTGGTTTTTAAACTGGGGGCCGGGGCCCCTAGGGGGGCCGCAAGATGGTGCCAGGGGGGCCCCAGTTTTATGACATTTTATAAAATACATTCATTTATCATGAATTGTGTGTAATTAAACCTAATAAATAATAAGCCAACAAACCAACATCACTACTAGGTATAATTTTATGTGTTTTGTTTAGTTAAAATATTACATTTTAAAACTGTTTTTGTCATAAATTTTCTTTCGGGGGGCCGCAAAAAAATGCACTGTACACAAGGGGGGCCGCACGCTGAAAAAGTTTGGGAACCACTGCCTTAGAAAACAATGTTACTGGTGTGTATCGAGAAAATTTAATGGCACTGGCAGATCAATGGCAATTTTAAGATCTGTCAATGGAAGTTATTTTCAGTTAAGACAGCTCAAACATGTGTTTTAGTCTAGGTGCAGCACCGTGCTAAAAAAAAATCGAACACATTGTTTTCTATGAGTATACGCACACCGGCGCCAACAGGTGGTGCCTGTCCGCGGTGCCCAGCTACAATTCAGGAAGTTGCTCAAATCCCTGTCGCACCACAGAGCACCACTCACATAGTTTAACATTAAATAACATCATATTTGTCCCAAATCATTAATGATTAACATTGGCTGCTAACGTATATTTTGCATTTTGAAGTAGAAGTATCTGACTAAGCTCAAGCTATTTAATGTGCATTTCCAGTGTACGATACCTCCGAATTGTCCTAGATGCGACTGCGCGGCCGGTGTGCAACCCCCTTTAAGCACCGTCTGTGAAACCAGGGGTTAGTCTGTTAGATCTCATGAGCGTTTGATCAGACAGTCACACTGTTTATATATTTACAATTATGCATTTGGCTGACGGTTTTATCCAAAGCAACTTACAGTGATTTACAAAGTATACATTATAGTATACACTTTATAGGTATCTGTGTTTCCTGTTTGAACCCATGACCTTTTGCTACCCAGTCTCATGTAGATGCGTATAAATAGCACAAAGTGTGAAAATCATGCAATGCGTGCATATGATACGCCAGTCCTTCCCATTCACTTAAACATCCCATCTTTTTTGTCATTTTATTTATTAGTTTCTCCATTTTTTTCTGTTTTTTAAACAATTTTTGCTTGGGATTAGGGTAAGATTTGAGTTTTTGTCTATATTTAAGCCATGGTTGCTTAGGGTTGAGGTTAGAATTGGGGTTTGGGTTAGGATGTCATTTTTATATAACAAAAAGTTATATATACCCTAAAGCCAAGTGAAAATGGTAAAAAAGCAACAAATTGGAGAAACGAATAAATAAGATGACAAAAAAGATGCGCCGTTTAAGTGAATTGGAAGGACTGGCATAGCATGCCAAAGTGGAATTTGGCGTATATATTGCACGATTTTCACACTTCGTGCTATTTATACTCAACTCTGTGACTGGGTTGCCTTTTGCGCTGCTAACACAATGCTCTACCACTGAGCTAAACAGGAGCATTTGTAACGTGTTGATCTTCTCTAATTGTTCATTATGTGAGATGATTGGATCAAACGAGTCTGAAGTTTCTTCTATAACTTCACTCCTAACAGTTCTCTGATCTTCAGATGCTTGAGTTCATGTCATGGTTCAGTTTTGATCCAGTAGCTTGACTGTCAGTGTATTCTCATGAGTTCAGAAAGTTTTAAACAATGTTACTAAATCTATGTGTTTTATTTAACATAATATAAATCATTTCCTTACATTGGAGATCAACTGTAAAACCAACACAATTTATAAGATTCCCTCCGGTGAATCTTGGTTCTGCTGTGATCTCCTGCATGAATTTAGTTTAGATCTCATTGTTTTCTGTTTGAAGAGGAAAACATGTCATTATATTTTTATATGTATATCATTTGTAGAATCACTTAATATGAAGTTAAAAGTTTCAGATCAATGAAGCTTTATAAATGATACTAACCTGACACGACTGCAGACGTGTTTTAATCTCTGTAAGATCAGAAAAAAGATATTTAGTAAGATCTGGAGAGAGACTCAGTAATATTTCAGGTGTCTCTAACAGGTACTGTGTGTGTGTGTGCGTGTGTGTGTGTGTGTGTGTGTGTGTGTGTGTGTGTGTGTGTGTGTGTGTGTGTGTGTGTGTTCGTGCGTGCCTGTGTGTGTGTGTGTGTAACACTCTGTGATAAACATTAACACCATATATGCCTTAAAGTATGACTACACTATAACCCACACTGACATAATACTCATAATCATTGTCCTTTAATTAGTATTAATATAATTACTATTGGATATTGGGAGGATTCAGAGTAAAAATTACTACATATTTTACTGCTGACATCACAGATTCTGTTTATAGATGTTGACAACTTAAGAAAGTTCATAACTGATTTTTGTAAAATGAGATGAAAGAAGATCTCTTAAACAGAGTCTAACAGCATCTGTTAACTCACTGTCAATCAAACACAAGCTTTTTAACAAATCAACAACATACAAACGCAGTTCATGTATGAGATACTCTTGGCAAATTAAATCCGCTTAAACCCGGCCTCAGGCCATTCAGAAATACAGCTTTGAAGAATCCACTTAAAGCTTTTCCAGCAAAATCCTCTAAGTGCACTGAAGAAGATTAAATGAAAGGCAGCGTGCAAACGTTTATCCACTTAAAGGAGGTTTACAGAATTTATTAGGTTAACTGAGTTGTTCTGTCCAGGGCCGGATTTCCCAAAAGCATCGTAAGGCTAAGTAGATCGTAAAAACGATCGTACGAATCCTCTTAGAATTACGGGCCGTTTCCCAAAAGCTTCGTAGCCTAAGTTGCACTTAAAAATCATCGTAGATCTACGAGTGGTCTGGAGTAATCGTTAATTCATAAGTGCATCGTAAGACAACAAAGTTACAAGGTCACCTGCAGGACAACCAGCAAATTGCACTCCTGCAATGATGATAATGTAATGTTTTAAATGTAGGCTATATTTATTTATTGGGGTTTTCTTTGCTTATTTGTTTAAATTACTTTAATATAATATATTTAAAATTCAAATAAAACATTAAATTTATATGACTAAACATAAATGAACAAAGAAGGAACATGTATTTGGTACAATTTTGGTAAAAGTTGGTACTAGCAAATTGATAATTGTTCCTACCAATTTCTGCTATAATTCATCTGGCTACAGTAAAAAAACATTTTTTTTGAAGGGTTGGCATCTGATTAAAGAAACCAAATAAATATTTACGGTACAATGCAATACTCCATAATAATCAATAAACATAGATAATAAACAACAAATAATAATATTAATCTAAACTATAATATAAAATGCAGAAAGCATTTTGCAGTGGGACAAGTCCTAACTAAATACGGAAAAGAATATTTCATTATGAACAATTTTAAAACATTTAAAAAGTCATTGAACAATAATAAAAAATATTATAAAAAATATTAGTGCACATCGGCTAAAGATCATTAGCCTAAACAAGCTTCTGCTACAAATTCGAGTCATTCCATAGGTGACATTTCAGCACTTGACAAACTGATAGCGACTCGTAAGTAGCAGTTAAAACCCAGCTGCGAGCGATCGTTTCACGTGCATCTTTGGGAAACGCACATAAATGAACAACGAATGTTCGTTAAGTAGCTCGTAGATTTGTGTCAACATTCATATCCAGTTATATTAATAAGGAATCTTTATAAAATCTTCCTGTGTGAACCTGAAATTAAACATGAAAAACAAAAACCCATATGTAACTCTGTCTGTGAAATTCAGGCTAAAGTCTCAAATTTAAAAATGAGATTAGGAGCATCAAACCTTGATTTCACTCATTGATTTCAATCTTTGTCATGATGTTCATTACATTTGCAGATTGATTTTATTTGGAAAACAGTAAATCACAAAAATACGACTTTAGCTGTTTTTTCAGTTTATGTAATGTCAACTGATGGTTTTCAGTTTGTACTCACTGGATCCAACTGGTCCTAAAATCATCACAGACAAGATGAATAAACATTCAGATGGAAATACAATGAATCTCAGATCCATCAGTGCACGTTCACCATTAACTAAAAAGAAACAGAGAAAATACAATTGTATTTCTTATCATGAATACAAACATCAAATAAATTGAATCCTAATAGCATCAGATGAGAAATCATCATTTATATGTTTACTGTTGTACAGCTGCCTTAGATAAAAATTTAGCTCAGAATAAATTTGAGATAAAACATAAAAATATTTCTATATTCATGACGTAGTAATAAACTGAATCTTATTATGACCAAAAATCTGATATTAGTGTTGTGTTTACTCGCCTGTTTTCAGTATCAGTTCAGTTATCAGAGCAGCAGCGCTGATTAAAACAACACCAACTGATCCAAACACATACACAGAGATATAACGATCAAAATCTGTAATGAAAGTCAAAGTTTAAATGCTGTGAATGAAGCTCAAACAAACAAAAAGAGAAAATTACTGCACAAATTAACATGTAGTGCTTTTTCAGTAATATAATTTACATTTATATAAACGAATATATATTTTTATGTACACAACTAATATATAAATGTACAACATTACATGTAAAAATAATTTCTGACTCTTTGTAATTTGTAGTTTCTTATATTTTTTATATGTAATCTGTGTGATGTATGATTGATTTCAACCCGTCTAAAGTACAGTACATTAAATGTACTATTATTTTTTCCATTTTACTGCATAATAGTGTGAATTATTGATGGATTTCTTCCTGAAAGCCGTGCCTTTTCTAAAGACATAAGATCTCTGTATAATAACACTGCTCTGTGTTGATTCATATTATAATGTACTTAAGTCAATCACTGCACATGAAGACAAACTGATAAAGATTAAAGTAGACAAACACAGAATCACACAGAGAAGATGTTAAAAGAAGATAAATCAATACTGTATCCAGATCAAAGGCATAAACAGACGGATCTAAGAATCTCACAAGTGCCCAGAGTATCTGCAGAAACAACATCGCACAGGCCCGTCCGAAAGGATCTTTGAATTAAAAGAGTCAAATATTTATATAAAATAACAATTATACAGCTGACAAGAGAGAAGGAGTGAATGAGATTGATACAAGACACAGGCCCACAATAGATCTCTATATACAGTGTCTTCAATATGAGTATGTTGTATGAAAGTAATTGATGAATATAGGTTTAAATATAAATTGCGTTATTGTTTAACACAAGTGTCTAAAACTTTAGCATGAATACACTATTTATAAAGGTTGGATTATTTTTCCTAGATCATTGGGGCGGTTTCCCGGACAGGGATTAGACTGGTCCTAGACTAAAATAAATGTAAGAGGTGTCCAAACTGAAAACAACTTGCACTGACATATCTTAAAATACATCAGTGCCCTTTGTTCTGCCTCAAAATGCACACAAGTAATGTTTTTAGTAAGGCATGTTTGTTAAAACTAGTTATATATCATAATTAAGATAAGGCCTAGTCCTGTTTTAAGCTAATCTCTGTCCGGGAAACCACCCCATTATGTAAATACATATATATTGTCCATTAGGCAACACTGGTTTAGAAACTACTTAATTATCAAAAGAATGTGGTACAACATGTGTTTATTGTTTTTTTATTAATATTTAAGAGTTTTTGGAGGTAATCTTGCTTATGCTAGGTATTTTAAGCAGTGCCTATGTGACTGCTTGGTATGAGACACACATCCTGTTTTTAAAGGAACACTATGTAGGAATGTGGCCAAAACTGGTATTGCAATAACAAAACTTGTGGCTAAAACTGGTACTGCAATCACCCAACTGGTGGCCAATACACAAAATGACAACATAAACATCAGTTGAGGGCTGCAACTCCACTTTTTAAATGACAATATCCTGGCCAGACCACTGTTGTCAGTGATATAAGTATTTGAAATTTGTGACCAGTCACGGAAAGTAGGGACACAAGTCGGATCTGGGACATTTTGAGTTAATTACAGATCCTGAAAGTGCAGATTCTAAGCTTTCCAACGATGTGTAACACATGGAAATCTGATAAGATTTGGAGAAGTTGTGGCCATTTGAAGGTAGGCACTCCAAAATTCTTAATGCTGAGAAAACTGATTTTAAAGTTTGTGCCTTTTCACCCCTCTCGAGCTGCTGGGAGGGACAATAGGGCTCATTTACATCTCATTGAGATAAGCCATACCCTCTGTAAAGATCCCCCATGTAAATTTTGACCAATACCTTTTACTTTTAATTCACTGTAAAAGTTTGTGGTTAGACCTGGTTTAGGTCTGATTAAAAAAAAACGTAAAAATATCTTAAGTTTTTGCGCATTTAACGGCTACACATACTTCATACGTGAGCTAAGTCATTAACATCAGTCAATTCAGGCATTATTCAAATTAATAGCAGATGCTCATATTGCCATCTAAAAGCTCATTATAGTAATGAGGGCAATCAAAACCAAGTCCTGACCTAACAATAACTTCGGGTTTTGGCAATCGAAACCACAGCGCTGAGCTATCTAATAACAATGGGGGTTTAGGCAATCGAAACCTGAGCTAGCTAATAACAATTGCACTAAATGGGGAGGTCTACGTGTACGTGTTCTTACAATGAACAAAAAACAACAAACTTTAATGTTTATGGAAACTCACCCCATAAGAAACAGAAAACTGTTCTTGCAGATCTTGTTCCCTCCAATGAAATAAGTTGTTACCTCTCTTTGTCGGTGTCTTTGTGGATGTTATCATTTCCGAAGTTTGCACCGTGAAATCAATGATATCAGATTGAGCCTGTCAGAGTGCTGCTTAAAGAGTAACTAAACCCTAATCCAACTTTTTTTAGTTACAGATCTGTAAGAATGATGGTTTATTAGTGCTGTTCATTGATTTTAGTAAGTTTTTTGACATTTGGATATAAAGTGTTTCAATACTACAATATATGGTGTAAAAACGTCTGAGTGCTGCCCTCTTCAGGTTGAACGGTGGCTACTGCAGTTGAATTTTCCTATTGGATGTTGGGTCCAAAAAATGACTCGTGAGGTAAGCAGATTCAAGCTTACCACGCCCTTGTTACGATCTCACCACATACTTGGTACGAGCTTAGTTCGTCCCCTCTATCTCTGTTGGGATCTGCCCACTTTTCTTGGATTTTTCAAATATTGCCAGTGGGTGGAGTCAGGCTCTGACCAGGGGTTTAGTTACGCTTTAAGTAGCCACGCTGTTCCCTTCGAGGGCGGGTCCATAACTAAAGTATCAAAAGCCGATGCATGTAAATAAACACAGACAATGACGCCAACACCCCCCCCCCCCCCCGCTGCACACGAGAACCTCAGGAAAAACAACCCGTTTTCAACAGCAAAATGTAGCACTGTATATGATATTACACTTTAATGAAACCAATCGCTCGCTCGTTCCTCCAGCAGCCAATGACTTCATTGAAAATATTGATAGACAAAACATGTAGCCAATTATATAACGTATTCAACAATGTCTGTGTGATTTTTTGTGTATGTGTTAGTCTTCATGTTGTGATGCAAGAACTGACGTCAAAGTACCGCGAGAGCGAGTCGAATTAAACTACTCCATAAGATTTCTTAAAGAGCTCTCGCAGTACTTTGACGTCATCCGACTGCGGCGCCGCATAAAGTCAGTGACACGGAACTACAGTCAGTCACGTGACTTCACGCTCGAGCCGAAAGAGAAGACAATGAATAAAGTTGTAATTCTTGCTATTTTGGACCAAACTGTATTCTCGATGCTTTAACACATACTTACTGACCCACTGATGTCACATGGACTACTTTGATGATGTTTTTATTACCTTTCTGGACATGGAAACCGTACATAGATTTTAAATGGAGGAGACATAAAGCTCTCGGACTAAATCACGTTAAAACATCCTAAACTGTGTTCCGAAGATGAACGGAGGTCTTTTGAATTTAGAACGACATAAGGGTAAGTCATTACTTACATTATTTTAATTTTTGGGCAAACTATCTTTATTTAGTAGTCACGCTGTTCCCTTTGCGGGTGGGAGCGAAAACCAAGCTGCTTATACAGTATGTAAATACACACAGACAATGACGCCCCTCGCTGCACGCTAGAATCTCCGGAAAAACAAGCCTATTTCAACCGCAAAATTTACGCTTTTAAATATACAAAAACTGCTATCTCAAACATGGAAAGGCTTCTTCGTGATCTCAACTAACAGATTCTGCAATAAAACGAAAATCACAAATTTTGAAAATAAACACTTTGTTGCTCATTATCTCGAAACTTGCGCTGCCGACTTGTGTCCCTAGTTTCTGTGACTGTGCGCCAGTGCAAAATACGAAATGATACATGCGTCACTGACAAAGTCAATTGCACTGGGTGCAAGATAGGGCCCCGTGTGTGTTATTGGGGCACATTTACATAAGCATACTTGCTTAATATTTTGTCTTTCTTATAGGTGCAAGAGTAAAGGTCTTTACACACCGGGACGTTTTTCGTGCGCGTTTATCGTCGACGTTTAACGTCTCGTGACTCAAGAACGAGCGCCAATGTGAGTGCGCACACCCACGCGAAAAGCGCAACGCGCAAAAGCGTCATTTTCAGAAAAACGCCTCGGACGCGTTTTTTTGGTTTGACGCGGCGCGTTAAAAGTTGGCCGACCAATGAGATTGGCGCTTTTGTTCACGTGCCTGGCGCTGCTGAAGTTCCAGTAAAACACGACTTGGTGGCGCTCAAGCACAAAATGGTCTTGCGGAGCACGTGGAACAGGTAAACACACAAAGAAGATGCATCGAGGCTGTGGAGGTTAATGAAGGTGTCGGAGTTCCTCACATCATCGACTGAATTTCGAAGGTAACGTGATATATATTAGAACATTACAATACATAGCTGTGTGGGCTATATTATTAGATTAAATGTTATTGTCATTACACAAGTACAAGGCAACGGAATGCAGTTTAGGTCTAACCAGAAGTGCAAAAGCAGTATAAAAAGTGCAGGATATCAATAATAATTGCATCTAGGTGCAGGATTATGTAATACGATGTAACAACTTACTATGGGTGGTACTATGAACATAATACTATGAACATAATCTACAGTAATGTACAAATTGATGTGTATGTGTACACAATAAACTAAACAGAACAGTAGTGAAATTATTTTTTAAGTAGTGCATGAATGAATTTGGATTGTAACTAGTCAGTTAAGAGGGCAATGGCTTAAGTTATTGTGAATAGTTATTCTAATATTCAGTACACAGGGGTGCAAACGATGCAATTCAAGTAGTCCAGCAGTGCAAATGAACAGGGAGTATGAAATAGACAGTCCAGTAGTGTATTGAACAGACCAGTAGTGCAAATCTACATTATAACTGTGCAAGTAAGAAAAAATTATTATTGGTGCATTACATTACGATATGTAATGCACTGACATTGAACACTTCATACCATGGCATGTTCCCTGTACACCGTGATATCACATGTTTTGTTGTTTGCACCATAGTATTTCATTGTGTGTAACTGGAACCTGTTGTACACAAAAGTGGACAATTACACTGCTTCATGTTCAAAGAAAAATATTTGGTTATTATATTCATTGCTTTTTCCTAACCCCAAATAGGTTGGAGAAATCTAAAATGCAAGCCAAACCAAAGGTGGGGTTTTAGGAGGTTAATTTGTGTTCTGTGTATAGGTAACATCTGCTGCATTTGTTCAGCCAGATAAAATACCATGAATCTAAATTACATTTGTAATCAAATATTGACCTCATGGATATCGTAGCATGGCCCTCAGTGTGAAAGATTGTTTCTGATGAAAACTAAATTTATCTTTACAGTGTTCACAGCAATATTTCTGCTAAAATGATGTGAGCAAAAGTGAGGAGGCCCCAGCAAGCACGTCTTCAGGATCATCCAGCACCAGCCGTGACAAGGTCCAATCTAAACAAAAGAAAACAGTCCGAGACGAACCTCTGGAGATGTACCTCTTATCAAAAGATGCTAAAGGGAAAAAATTGAAAGCGAAGCACAGAAGAGAGAAAGAAGAGCACAGAAGTAGCGCTCTGCCAGTTTTGGGTCACACCTATAGATGTTTATTATATACCATTATATTTAGTTATTTTTTTTAATGTTTATACATTCAAGAAATACAGTTAAACATGTAGATTTCATAGATATGTTTATTTGCACTACAGTTCACTTAGACTTCTATCATTGTGACTTATTTGCTCTACAGCTCTGCCAGTTCTTGTTCACACAAATTAATGTTTATTATATACCATTTTACTTATGTATTTTAAGTGTTTATACATTTAAGAAATACATTTGAAAATGTCTAATTTCTAAATGTTGATTTGCACTATCGTTCAGTTGCACTACAGTCATTGTGACTTTTCTGGAGTGGACCAACATTTCTGAATCCTGTTTTATTTGATTTTACTGTCATGTCTCTGATTGTTATTGCAAACTGCAGTTCATTCACAAAATGTAATGTTTGATTAAAAAAACTAATTGTAAATAAATAAGTAAATGACATTTTGGCACTATGCATATATTTGTACATCAGTATTGTTGACCTCTTTTTGTAATAACTAACTTACATACCTAATTATTGCATCATTATATTTATAGGCAACACTTACCAATTTGCAGGAGTATTAAAATTTTTGGGCACAACCAAAATGGTGGTTCCTTGTTCTACCCACCCAACCTCTATAAAACGAGTATATTGGTAAAAATGAGAACTTAAATCTTTAGCCAAATCACAAAATACAATACATTTGGCAGGAAATTTGATAAAATTGTTAACAGAGAAAGTGCTTGTAAAAGATTTGTTAAAAGTACACACATCGGATCACCCATTACCTTATATTTTGTGAAAGAGTTTTAATTTTGATATAACGAGTTCTATCAAAAATAGTTACTTTTATGTGGAGATGCTGATGTATTAACTAATGATAAAAGAATCGAATCAAATAGATTTCATTTAAAAATGTATTCAAGTTCACAGAGATATTGTTTGTACAAAGATTATATATATTTATACAACAGTTCTTTCTGGTTCTCGAATCTGATTGGCTAAGAGCTATACGATATTGTACTGATAACGGCACTGTAACCGCTTCACCTTTCGTATTATTCCGCCACCTAGTGAATGGAGGTCCTAAGCAGGCTCATCTCTGAATGGAAAAACACAGACGCGCTGTGTGAATCACTCTCCGTGTGTGTGTCTCATTAGTTTACTAGCTCATAAATCAGTCTGTGAATCCCCAATCAGAAGTTATTATTCCTTCAAAGATCAGCGCTTTTGGATGTTACGTTAAAGTTAATGGGAGACATGTCTTGTCATATCGTGTGGACGATTAACACTTGGAAAGAGGAATATAAACACACTTTTTCTGGAGCTATATCTCTTATCAGAACGCGAAAACACCGTGGAACTGCAGGTAAGCCCCGCAGCTTTTAAATGTGGACATTGATCATTTACTTTATCGTGACGTGACTATTAAAACATGTTATGAGATATCGCCACTGGTATATTTATAAGCAGCATGCAAAAACATCTCTCTGACACTTATAAAAAACCGTTTTGTATAGTACTGACAAGAACAAAGTTTAATAATAATAATCGAGTGCTCGTATCGCGTTAAGAATAAATGAGAAAGCAATAGTAACGTTTCACAAGTATAGTCTTATTAACTTTTACCTCGCGCCAAAACAATAACAACACAAAAGACACTAAATATGAATAAAAAAACAAGTACAAGTTTGATCATGACACCAAATACTGCTGATTTGATCTCATTTTGACGATCATAAACAAACAAGGCCAACAGGAGAGCCAGGGTATCCCTTTCAGAAATGTAGCCCAGAGAGGGCGGTGGTCAGCGGGGCGAGTGAACACTGATGTCCGCTCATGCTTTGGTTCTCATTTGTAACGAATCTCACTAAGCAAACGTTCAAACAGGCGCTATCTTTACTAATCGACTGCAGATTTAAATATAATACAGATACATTCTCGACTGAACTAATCTTAAAACTACACTTTGTGACCAAGAAACGGTAATATAAAGAAACGGCTTTTCCGTCCATTGAGTTGGTATGAGCTTCAAAACAGCCGAAAGTTTTACCTGTCATTCTGGCCGCCCTCAAATCCGTGGCGGAAGAAGTAGTTCTCAAACAAAGAGGCTTTTAAAATAACTCCGTTGTTGTTTTCTAGTTTTCGTTTTTCAAACGTGTGCCGTCGAACTGTTGTATAAAAGCAATATCGCTCTCGGAGTCGTGTGATATAGCTCTATATCATCACGGCTGGCCTCTGGCCTAATCACAGCCGTGATGATATAGAGCTATATCACACTCCTACTCGAGCGATATTGCTTAAATATATTCAAGAGCCATGTTTGTTTGTTTGCTAGTTAACCAAAAATCGTATATGAATGGTTATTGACTACACGCAGGTGTAACTGTCTCTCTTCTTCTGTGTGACAAGTGAGTGTTAGAACAGACGCATAACGTCTCGCAGCGCCGCCCCGTGTACCGGCATATATCTGTTTTGTTACTAGGCGCCATCTAATGTCCAGGGAGTGAAATTGCACCTCACTCGGCTCAGCGCCAGTAAAATTCGTTTGGGTGTGAAAGCAGAAAAACGTGACGTTAAACGTCGACGATAAACGCGCACGAAAAACGTCCCGGTGTGTAAAGACCTTGAAGCTCTAAAAAGATGGATAGCCACAGGTCAGCCATTGGCTTGAGAGAGACGTCATGGCAATTTATGAATAAATCTATCACCTAGCATTCACTGACAAAACAGGTAACTCGTCCAGAAATCTAGTCTAATATTAACTTGTTTTGTCTCCATGTCTTATTCTTTCACCAATGACCAACAGACCCAAATCTTGTTCAGTCTGATGCTCAACCTTGTCCAGTCCACCAAATGATGACCACTGCAAAGTGATGGGAATCTGTGATAATCACAGCCTGTGTTTCAAGATCAACATGACAATAACAGACCATCTCTTATCTTACTCTTATCTGACTAAATGTTCAGCATCATTGCCATAATGTTCAACAAAGAACATTAGATGGAGTATCACAATGATCCAGCAACAAGCTCCTATAGACATTGACCCAATCATATTGACTTTTATTTTTATAGTTAGTCATGTACAACTAACATCCTTTCATTCTTATTCTATGCTGTCTCTCTGTTTTGTAATGTATTGTACTGTAATGTAGTGTCTGTAATACTGCACTGCAAAAATGCTAAATTGTGAAAGGTGCTATAAAAATAAATTAGAAATTAATGTTATATATTTACCCCATAAACAATGTGTTAATATTCAGTATTTTTTGTCATTAGCATGTTTTGATGTGGCATATGTCATGATTTTAATGATTTCATTTAATTGATGTCCGTTTATTGTCTTTGCTAAATTTTATTGTTAGTGTATTCAATATTAAAGCAGTTATTTAACATCCATATCTCATTTAAGTAGTGATTTATTCATACTCTATATTTATTTTGATGTATATTTTTAACTTGTGATAATGTGATTGTTATACACATATTTTTTATTGTATGACTTCTCAAAAATAAAAGTACTTATCTGATGTCTTGCTGTTCTGTTTAAAAACTGTTAAACAAGTGCTGCAAATAAAAAGTGTATATATAACAGAAATAACCCTCCTGACTGCTGATAAATTAAAGGTTCTTTATAGCACCATAGAAGTTCTATATAGCACTTTTTAAGGCAAGGTTCTATATAGAACCGAAAAGGGGTCTGTTATTGTTACAAGCTGAAGAACTGTTAAGAACACAGACAACAGATTCCAGAGCAGAGGTGTATTTATTAAATATCACAACAAGTCTCTCAGTCACCAAAGTCACTTAATGGCATCCAGGGCAGGGAAACAGAGCACGAAGATATTCTCTGGCAATGACGGCACAGAGTGAAGACAGGGGGAATTAATTCTCTGTGGAATTAGACGGCGAACCGGACCACGGCACAACCCAAAAGGGATAGCTCATCAACTGCAACAGTCCAGAGCTGTGATATAGAGGAGAGACAAAGTTAGTGATGGTAAAAAAATGTCAGCGCTATAAGCGCAACAAACTGTTCAGTTCGCTGGAGATGATCAGTGACAGAGCTATGGTGATGGTGGTAACAGCACAGTGATAGAGAAACAATTCAGCTGTGTGCAGCAGATGAACTATAAACTGAGACTCGAAGTAATCCAATCTCTCCACAGCGAAGACGATCTAGTTCATGAGGTGACAGTTTGTAGAACTGTGAAGACTGAGTGACGGCTGGAAGTCTGCAAGGACGAGAGAATATTTCTAGCCCTTCTCCAGGTGCGTTTGCAACGTTGGACGAAGGCTAGCGCAGACGGAACCGCCGCATCGGGCTCTTGAGAAGGAAATAATGGAGGCTGGAACCCCATGGACGCCTCAGGCGGGTAAGGGAAAAGGGGAATGGCAGTTAAAAGCAGTCTCTTCTTCTGATCTCCAGGACAGCTCCGAGTAGAGCGGGGGCTAGGACTCCTTTCCTGAAGGGTCTCTACTATCCGTGGCGCCCTCCGCTTCTCCTGGAGGCAGAACAGGAAAGACAATTTAGTGCTTGGTTGATAATTTCTTCAGTACCTGTTATTGTCAATGGTCTAAGATATGTACTCCTTCTCTCGCCTTCAAGGTCACTGACGAACTCCTCGGGCCTCCTCCCGGCCGGAACTAAAAGCAGAAGTGGGATATACAATGCGGGTGAGAACTTCACACAAAGGTAGGTACTTTACCAGCTGGAACTTGGCACTCCTCTTCGGGCCGTACTGAGAGCAAAGGTGGGTTACGTCCACAGGTAAGGTAGTCCAGACAGAGGTAAAGGGTTGCATGATCTGGGGCTTTTACGTTCCTCTTCAGGGCGTGCTGGGGACAGAGGTAAGTTACACCACACAGGTAAGGTATTTCAGACAGAGGTAAGAGGTTTGTGTACACTGGGACTTCACGTTCCTCTTCAAAGCGGGCTGGGGACAGAGGTAAGTTACACCACACAGGCAAGGTATTTCAGACAGAGGTAAGAGGTTTGTATACACTGGGACTCCACGTTCCTCTTCAAAGCGTGCTGGGGACAGAGGCGGGTTACACCACACAGGTAAGAGGCTTTTTCATAAACTGAGCTTAAGTTCCTCTCCAGGGCGTGCTAGGGACAGAGGTAAGTTACACCACACAGGTAAGATATTTCAGACAGAGGTAAGAGGTTTGTATACACTGGGACTTCACGTTCCTCTTCAAAGTGTGCTGGGGACAGAGGTAAGTTACACCACACAGGTAAGGTATTTCAGACAGAGGTAAGAGGTTTGTATACACTGGGACTTCACATTCCTCTTCAAAGCGTGCTGGGGACAGAGGTAAGTTACACCACACAGGTAAGGTATTCTCATAAACTGAGCTTAAGTTCCTCTCCAGGGCGTGCTAGGGACGGAGTTAAGTTACAACACACATGTAGGATATTTCAGACAGAGGTAAGAGGTTTGTATACACTGGGACTTTACGTTCCTTTTCAAAATGTGCTGGGGACAGAGGTAAGTTACACCACACCGGTAAGTTATTTCAGACAGAGGTAAGAGGTTTAATGGTCGTCTCACCCAACACGTTTCCCGGGGGGCAGTGGATTTTCAGGGCGCCTGCTGCACACAGGGGACGCCGAGTATGATGCGTACGGGCCTGAACGCTTCCCTAGTTCCCCCCTCCTCTCTGGTACTGGGGGTACTGAACAGGGGCGAACTCTTGACGAGGCTCCGTATAAAAATGGTGGATGTGCAGGCAACTGCACTAAATAATGACCACGAGGCCACACAATAAGTGTGGAGCACTTCTACTCACACAGTCTCCCAGGAGTAATCCCCCACTGCCCTCGCTCGGGATCGGTATGGGCGGCCGCTGACACACCGGGGGTCCCACTTTGATGGTTACCTCTCCTTTCGCTGGTCTGACCACAACGCGCTGGTAACCTCCCACGGATACTCTGGACTGAGGGCGGCACCTATTTTTACCAACACAGCACACACTGCAAGTTTTAGTGCACACACTCACAAAGTAAAGTTCAGGACTCACCCACAGCAATCTTCACACATTTACGTGACACAAAGAGATGCCCAACTCGGCCCAAGTCTCTTGGAGGGGGATTCGTTGGATGCTATCTCCAGCACCAAAAAGGAAAGGGTCGTAGTAGTGGTCGTGGGACCTCTTCACCGTGCCAAATACGCCTCGCTCGGCGCGCCCACCCTGCGCTCGTCCAGTGGGGCCGGTCACTCGATTGAGAAAACTCACAACACTAATTAGACATACAGACTGGCATCAAACATACTTCGCCTTCAATGCTAGCTCCCGGCTCGCCCACGTTTTCCTCCCCGTAGGGCCGTTACAAACAAATACTTTCCTGTAAGTACTACTGCAAGTAATAATCAGTTTGCAATATTACTGTAAGCAGCACTTGTATTTTGTAATAAGTCGGCAATTCAATGGCAAATCTTGCCAATTGCATGAAGCTTGTTTTAGGATTCATAAGTGTGGATTACTAAACTAAACTAAACTAAACTAAACTAAACTAAACTAAACTAAACTAAACTAAACTAAACTAAACTAAACTAAACTAAACTAAACTAACAAATAACATGTTCTAGAAGTGTTTGTTGTGTCAACTCTCACTCTTTTCTACCTGCTATTAATTGGGTTAAGTGCTTTTATGGAATTGGAGTTTCTATTGCTATACATATTTAAAGGCGTGCAAAGATGGGTGGTATTTGTAATTATACACTGCAAAAAATTATTTTCAAGAAAAAAAATCTTAGTATTTTTGTCTTGTTTTTAGTAAATATCTAAAAATATGCTTTTTCTTGCTGAGCAAAATGACCCAAGAAAAAAAGTCTAGTTTTTACACCAAAATTTTTAAATTTAAGTGATTTTGTGCATAAAACAAGCTAAAAAATCTGCCAATGGGCTGAGCACATTTTTCTTGAATTTTTCTTGCATTTAGTTTTTAAGATATGCACAAAACCACTTAAATTTGATATTTTTGATCAAAAACACTAGACTTATTTTTTTGTGTCATTTTATTCATCAAGAAAAAGCATCTTAATTAAGGAATGTTTAGATATTTTTACTGAAAACAAGACAAAAATACTAAGAACATTTTTTCTTGAAAATCATTTTTTGCAGTCTATGTAGTGTGGGCCGATTTGGGCCAAAATGCCAGGGCCGAATTTTTTCCCTGTTTTCCAGGGACAGTCCCGTTTTTTGGTGTTCCGTTCATCACAAACCCACAACAATAAAAAGATAAAAACATTCAAAAAGGTTTTGTCCCCATTTTTTAATTCATAGATAATAATAAGATTTGAATTATATTTTGACCCTTGAACTATAGGAAATGTCCCCACTTTTTATTTGATAAATCTGGTCACCTTAATGTAAATAAAATATATTTGATCTTTTATATGCAGTGCAACAAACACATTTCATTTCAGTTCAGTTATATTTGTGTGTGCGTATGGATTTATTACATTAAATAAAAACACATAAATACAAAGCATGAAGTTTATTCTGACAACTGAACATCTTTCATCTATTTACAGCAACTTGAACATGGGTGAAAACATTAATACTTAACTAGTTAAAAACAAAACTTGATATACAAAACTTTATAACATTATTTACATCATGGATCAAAATTAACTCTAAACTCATAGGCCTGGTTTCACAGACAAGGCTTAGCTAAAGCCAGTACTAGGCCTTAGTTAAATTCAGATGTTACTGGTGTCTACATTGAGAAAAATCAATGGCACTGGCAAATCAATGGCAATTTTAAGATCTTCAGTGCAAGTTATTTTTAGTTGAGACAGCTCAAACATGTGTTTAGTCTAGGACTAACTTTAAGCCTCGTCTGTGAAACGGGGGGTTAGTCTGTTAGATCTCATGAGCGTTTGATCAGACAGTCACAGTGTTTGTGCACATTTATGCATTTAGCTGACGCTTTTATCCAAAGCGACTTACAGTGCATTACAAAGTATACATTATAGTAGGTATGTGTGTTTGCTGGGTTTGAACCCATGACATTTTGCACTTCCAATGCAATGCTCTACCACTGAGCTACAAAGGAGCATTTTTAACGTGTTGATCTTCTCTCATTGTTCATTATGTTTGAAAGATGACTGAATCAAACTAAATCTGAGTCTGAAATATCTTCTATAACTTCACTCCTTACAGTCCTCTGATCTTCAGTCTTCAGTAGATGTTTGAGTTCATGTCATGGTTAAATTTTGATCCAGTAACTCGACTGTCACCTGATTCTACTGTGTTTAGGAAGTTTTAAACAATGTTACTAAATCTATCTGCTTTATTTAACATAATATAAATAATTTCCTTACATTGCAGGTCAACGGTAAAACCAATACAATGTATAAGATCCTTACTGGTGAATCTTGGTTCTGCTGTGATCTTCTGCATGAATTTAGTTTAGATCTCATTGTCTTCTGTTTGACGAGAAAAATATGTTATTATATTATATATATATATTGTAAAATCACTTAATGTGAAGCTAAACGTTTAATGAAGTTTTATAAATAATACTAACCTGACACGACTGCAGACGTGTTTTAATCTCTGTAGGATCAAAGAAAAGATATTTAGTAAGATCTGGAGAGAGACTCAGTAATATGTCAGGTGTCTCTAACAGGTACTGTGTGTGTGTGTGTGTGTGTGTGTGTGTGTGTGTGTGTGTGTGTGTGTGTATACCTCGTAATTATCACGTTGGGGGGACCAATTGTCCTCACAAAGATAGGAATACCAGTATTTTTATGACCTTGTGGGGACATTTTGAGGTCCACATGAGGAAAAAAGCTTATAAATCAATGAAAATGGGAAGTAGCATAAAGTTTTCTGTGATAGTTGGGGTTAGGGTTTGGGTTAGGGGAAGGGAATAGAATATACAGTTTGTACAATATAAAAACCATTACGCCTATGGAATGTCCCCACAAAACATGGAAACCTGTGTGTGTGTGTGTGGTAACACTCAAGGTAACACTCTGTGATGAATATTGACACCTTATGTGTCTTACAGTTGTCATGACTGCTGGGTGATCGATGGCCGTGTGTGGGGTATGTGTGTGTGTGTTTGTTTACCTGTGGTGCCGGTTCCTCATGTGTTCACTAACTCCGCCCTCTTGTTTCGGTAATTGTTCACCGGTGGTGTCTCGTTTACCTTTTCCTTTATATTGCACGTAGTCCTGTCTTTCGTTGCGCGCTCATTTGTTTGGTCACAGTCCTGCTGCTCTGCCTTGTCTTGTCGGAAGCTTCCTTGTTTCCTTCTCCAGTTACCCCAGGTTTGGATTACGGCATCCGGAGGCTCGTCTTCGCCCGGACCGCTCGCCTGTGGATTACTGGAACTATAGTGACTTTGTTTGTTTCTCGGAACAGCTGGTTCGCTTTGTTATTAGGCGGTACACCAGCTGTCTCTGTTTCCCATCGGCTTGCACCATCACCCGTGAGTGGATTATACTATTTCACCATTGTGGATTACATTGACTCTATTGACTGTTTGTCTCTCGGAACAGCTGGTTTGCTTCGTTATTAGGCGGTATACCAGTTACTTCCAGGTGGCTTCATCTACATCAGGATTCCACAGTGGACTACTCCGTCTGAGAAGGTTGGATTTACCACCTTCCATCTCTGCCTGTCATCCGCCTTCAGGGAGGCGTGACTCATCCCTCTGTCGCGTGTGGTGACTGTGCTGGTGTTCTCGAAGGAAAGCGTGGGTGGCTCTCTCTCTTCAGATCTGTATTGGACTATCTTGTAGTGCCGACTCACTCTCTCCTACTGTTGGGCGTGCTTCACTCCCACTGTAGTGATTACATCCAGAGTGAGTCGAGGGTGTATGCCGTGTGTGGATCTTACCAGTGACTTTGCAATCCAGCTCTCTATTTCTCTATTTTTCTCAATAAAACTCTGTTAACTTGCAATTGACTCCGAAGTTTTTCCTGACAGATGAGCGCGCCACCAATGGAGTCAGCGAGTTTGGAGAGTCTGGAAGTGCAGACCGCCCTTCACCAGCAGGGGGCAGTCATTGAACAACATTCTTCATTATTGACTGCTGCGGCCAGAGACTTCAACATTTTGTCTGAGCAACTTAAGGAGCTTAGTAATCGGTTGGACCAAGTGGCTTCTCACAGTGAACCTCCAGCTACATCCGGAGGAGTCGTTTCGATTGAACGGGAGCCACACACGGCAACACCTCCTACCTACAACAGCGATCCCAACACCTGACGATTCTTTTTGCAACAGTGCTCTCTCGTCTTTGCGCTCCAACCCCCGTCGCTTTTCTTCATCCACTTCCAAGGTGGCCTATGTTCTGACGTTACTCACGGGAAGAGCGAGAGACTGGGGTATGGCTGCCTGGGGGGCTAAGGCTCCATTTACGTTCTCATTCGAGGCTCTAGAGGAGGAGATGTTGAAATTATTTTATCGTTCACTCAAGGGAGACATGGCAGCGGCTGAATTGGTGAGATTACGGCAACGTTATGACTCTGTTACTGACTTTGCCATCAGATTTAAGACACTCGCTATTTGCTGCAACTGGAACGATGCGGCGTTAAGAGCTCAATTTCTCGAGCGTCTCACACCGGCGATTCAAGATGAGATTGCACTGAGGGAGCCACCCACATCACTGGAGGCTGCCATCGATCTGGCTCTGAGGGTTGAGTCTCGCCATTGGCAGAGAGATCTGCGTCGTTCATTTCGCCATCTGATGTCGGAACCAGGGGAGACCGCTTCGGAGATGCCCACCAAGGAGCCTATGCAGCTGGGCAAGTTTCGTATCTCTGCTGGTGAGAGAAGTCATCGTCTGTCTAATGGTCTCTGCTTGTATTGTGGCAAGCCGGGGCACTTGGCGGCTACATGTCCGGTAAAAGCTCACGCCCGCCGATGAACTTGGGAGTCTCGGTGGGCGCATCGTCATTTTAATCTCCCGTAAGCAGTACCACTCTTTCCGTTGTTATTAATTCTTTCCATTCACAGGCGTTGCTGGATTCCGGTGCGGAGGCGTGTCTTTTGGATGCTGGGTTGGCCAAGTCCTGGGGTATTCCATTTATCCCTCTTTCCTCTCCTTTGTCTGCCTGGACGTTGAAGGGTCAGCATATGGCTGTGATCACACACCGCACACCCCCTGTGAGTTTGTTTGTTTCTGGCAATCATCGTGAGGAAATTGAATTTTACATCTTAGGGGATTCACAATCACCAGTCATTTTAGACCATGACTGGTTATCTAAACATAATCCTCACGTTGATTGGCAGAACAATGTTGTGTTATCATGGAAGTCTTCGTGTTATGTTTCTTGTCTTGGTCCTGCTCCTTCTCTTGTCTCTTGTTCTGTTTCGCAGGTTCCGGCTGTCGATCTCTCAGGGGTCCCGGCGGAGTACTCGGATCTGCACCAGGTTTTCAGTAAATCTCGGGCCAGTTCTCTACCTCCTCATCGGTCGTATGATTGCGAAATCAAACTACTTCCCAACACTTCTCCGCCTAAGGGTCGTATATTTTCCCTATCTAAACCAGAAAAAGAGGCTTTGGACGAATATATTAATGACGCTCTTAAAGCCGGTCTCATTCGCCGCTCCTCGTCTCCAGCCGGTGCTGGATTTTTCTTTGTTAAGACGAAAGACGGGTCTCTTCGTCCGTGCATTGATTATCGAGGGCTGAATGACATTACTGTTAAGAATAAGTACCCCTTGCCATTAATGTCATCAGCATTCGAGTTGTTACAGGGAGCGCGCGTATTTACCAAGCTAGATCTGCGCAACGCTTATCACTTGGTACGTATTTAAGAGGGCAATTAGTGGAAGACAGCCTTTAATACACCCTCGGGACACTGGGAATATTCCGTTCTGCCGTTCGGTCTTTGTAACGCTCCGGCTGTCTTTCAGACCATGGTCAATGAAGTGCTGGGTGACATGATTAACAGATTTGTCTTTGTGTATCTCGATGACATTCTCATCTTTTCTCCCTCCATGCAGATACACACTCAGCACGTTCGCATGGTTTTACAACGGCTTTTAGAGAATCAACTGTTCGTTAAGGCGGAGAACTGCGAGTTCCACAGGGAGTCGGTTTCGTTTCTGGGATTTGTTATTGCCGAGGGAGAGATTCGTCCCGATCCCGCTAAAGTTAAGACGGTTGCCGATTGGCCAGTACCCAACACTCGGAAAGAGCTTCAGCGATTTCTGGGGTTCGCCAATTTTTTATCGGCGTTTCATCAGAAATTTTGGTCAGAACGCTAAACCTCTTACCGCTCTCACTTCACCTAACGTATGTTTCCGTTGGAATAGAGAGGCTCAGGAGGCCTTTGATGCGTTAAAGTCCCGGTTCATCTCTGCGCCTGTCCTCTCTATTCCCGATCCGGCTAAACAATTTATAGTTGAAGTGGATGCAACGGATGTCGGGGTAGGCGCCGTTTTATCTCAGCGATCGTCTATTGATGGCAAAGTACATCCGTGTGCTTTTTTCTCTCACCGGTTAAACCCAGCAGAACGAAATTACGACATAGGGAATCGGGAGCTGTTGGCGGTTAGACTCGCTTTGGGTGAATGGCGTCACTGGTTGGAGGGAACCTCGGAGCCCTTTCTGGTCTGGACGGATCATAAGAATCTTGAGTACATCCGTTCGGCCAGAAGACTAACATCTAGGCTGGCTCGTTGGGCACTCTTCATTGATCGTTTTAACTTCACTCTCTCGTACCGGCCTGGCTCGAAGAATACAAAACCTGATGCTCTCTCCCGTCTGTTCGAGAAGTCTGATTCAGAGCGGACTGAGACCATTCTCCCGGAGGGGAGAGTGGTCGGCGCCCTCGTATGGGGAATCGAACAGCGGGTGAGAGAGGCCGGTTGGGAGGGGGAAGTTCCGGAGGGGTGTCCAGCGGGTCGCCTATGGGTTCCTGAGCGGTTACGTTCCGATGTCATCCGGTGGGGTCACGAGTCCAAGTTTGTCGGCCATCCAGGTATTCGCAGAACGTTGGCTGCCATCCGTCAGCATTTTTGGTGGCCTTCTATGACCACAGACATCAGACAGTTTGTATTAGCCTGTTCGGTTTGTGCTCGTAATAAAGCATCTAATTTACCACCCGCTGGTCAGCTTAAATCTTTGCCCGTGCCCTCCCGCCCCTGGTCTCATATAGCCCTTGATTTTGTCACCGGCTTACCGGCATCTAATTGTAACACTGTTATTCTAACTGTGGTCGATCGCTTTTCGAAGGCGGTTCATTTTATTCCCCTGCCCAAGCTCCCTTCTGCAAAAGAGATGGCTCAGGTTTTGATTAATCACGTCTTTCGGTTACATGGTATTCCGACTGATGTAGTGTCAGATAGGGGTCCTCAGTTCATCTCTCGTTTTTGGCAGGAGTTTTGTAGACAGATTGGTGCTACGGCCAGCTTGTCTTCTGGTTATCACCCGCAGACCAATGGGCAATGCGAACGGGCTAATCAGGATCTCGGTAGAACGCTCCGCTGTCTGTCGTCACAATATCCAAATTCCTGGTGCGATCAGCTTCCGTGGGTTGAGTATTCTCATAATTCTCTTCCCGTTACGTCTACCAATTTGTCCCCGTTTGAGCTTTCCAACGGTTATCAACCTCCCCTGTTTCCATCACAGGAGCCCGAGGCAGCAGTTACGTCTGCGTTAGCTTTCGTGTGCAAGAGAGCTAAGACACTGTTATTTTCTAATTCCAGACGAACCAAAGCTGCGGCTGACCGTCATCGGCGACCTCCACCCCGTTATGTTTGTGGTCAAAGGGTATGGCTTTCTACCAAGGATCTGTCTCTCCGTGAGCCTTCTCGTAAGCTGGCTCCGCGATTCATTGGGCCATACAGCATTTCTAAGGTCATTAATCCGGTGACGGTAAGGCTTAAGTTACCTCTTTCTCTTGGTCGGGTTCACCCTGTTTTTCATGTATCCAAGAATAAACCTGTGATGTTTGCTCGCTATAACCCTCCTGTCTCTGCCCCTAATCCCCCCGCCCCTCGTCTAGTGGATGGTGCCCCTGTCTATACTGTTAAGAGGTTACTAGATTCTCGGTGCAGGAGCAGAGGATTTCAGTATCTAGTGGGTTGGGAAGGATACGGTCCGGATGAGAGGAGCTGGGTTCCGGCTCGGGATATACTGGATCCTGGGTTGATCGAGGACCTCCGTCGGCGACAGGGTGAGTCTCCCGGTCCGTCTGGTGCCGGTCGTGGAGGGGGGGCTACTGTCCTGACTGCTGGGTGATCGATGGCTGTGTGTGGGGTATGTGTGTGTGTTTGTTTACCTGTGGTGCCGGTTCCTCGTGTGTTCACTAACTCCGCCCTCTTGTTTCGGTAATTGTTCACCGGTGGTGTCTCGTTTACCTTTTCCTTTATATTGCATGTAGTCCTGTCTTTCGTTGCGCGCTCATTTGTTTGGTCACAGTCCTGCTGCTCTGCCTTGTCTTGTCGGAAGCTTCCTTGTTTCCTTCTCCAGTTACCCCAGGTTTGGATTACGGCATCCGGAGGCTCGTCTTCGCCCGGACCGCTCGCCTGTGGATTACTGGAACTATAGTGACTTTGTTTGTTTCTCGGAACAGCTGGTTCGCTTCGTTATTAGGCGGTACACCAGCTGTCTCTGTTTCCCATCGGCTTGCACCATCACCCGTGAGTGGATTATACTATTTCACCATTGTGGATTACATTGACTCTATTGACTGTTTGTCTCTCTGAACAGCTGGTTCGCTTCGTTATTAGGCGGTATACCAGTTACTTCCGGGTGGCTTCATCTACATCAGGATTCCACAGTGGATTACTCCGTCTGAGAACGTTGGATTTGCCACCTTCCATCTCCGCCTGTCATCCGCCTTCAGGGAGGCGTGACTCCTCCCTCTGTCACGTGTGGTGACTGTGCTGGTGTTCTCGACGGAGAGCGTGGGTGGCTCTCTCTCTTCAGATCTGTATTGGACTATCTTGTAGTGCCGACTCACTCTCTCCTACTGTTGGGCGTGCTTCACTCCCACTGTAGTGTTTACATCCAGAGTGAGTCGAGGGTGTATGCCGTGTGTGGATCTTACCAGTGACTTTGCACTCCAGCTTTCTATTTCTCTATTTTTCTCAATAAAACTCTGTTAACTTGCAATTGACTCCAAAGTTTTTCCTGACAACAGTATGACTACACTATGACACACACTGACATAATACTCATAATCATTGCCCTTTACTTAGTATTATTATGGAAATTACTACTGGATATTGGGAGGATTCAGGGTAAAAATAACTACATATTTTACTGCTGACATCATCACAGATTCTGTTTATAGATGTTGACATCTCAAGAAAGTTTATCACAGATTTTTGTGAAAAATGAGATGAAAGAAGATTAAGATATCTTAGAGTCTAACAGCACCTGTTGAGTTTGTTTAACTCACTGTCAATCAAACACAAGCTTTTTAACAAATCAACAACATACAAACACAGTTCATGGATGAGATACTATTAGCAAATTAAATCAGCTTAATCCTGACCTCAGGCAATTCAGAAATACTGCTTTGTTTAAGTCGCAGAATCCACTTAAAGCTTTTCCAGCAAAATCCTCTAAGTGCACTGAAGAAGATTAAATGAAAGGCAGCAAACGTTTACCCACTTAAAGGAGGTTTACCGAAAAAATTAGGTTATTAACTGAGTTGTTCTGTCCAGTATATCACAGCATGGGTTAAAAACACCCAGCATTTTTTAGAGTGAAGGCACTTCAATGACTTACAAATAACCTTTTTATTGGCATCAAAGAAATTACTGAACTTAAACTTAAAGAGCCTGACAAAAAAGCATGTTTAGAAGAAAACATGTCAGACACACTTAGAGGGTTTTGCATCTGAACTCTTCAAATTCAACCTTATTATTCAGTGTTACCGTAATTCATCACAAACTTTCACTAAAGCTACAGCAATCATAACAAACTTCATTGTGAATTTGAGAGTGGTCAGATTTGTGTCAACATTCATATCCAGTTATATTAACTCTTTCCCCGCCATTGATGAGATATCTCGACAATCTGCAATACCGCTATTATCCACCAAGTATTGCCCTAGGGCAAACAGCTGTATGTCCGTGTATGTTTTAAAGACCGCTCTGCATCTGATCTCTATCAAAAGTCCTTCACAAAAATGGAATTATCTCAGCTTTTTGCTCAATTTTTTTTTTTATGAAACCTACACATATTTGAGAGGTGATAAAAACAGAACACATGAAGGTAGGATGAAACTGATTTTTTTGTTTGAAAGCAGAGGGTCTGTTCTTTTATTTCATATATTGTATGTTTACATATTTAAAAAGGAGCATTTTTTGGAAGGCATTAAACTTTTGTGAAAATCATGAAAAATGCTGGGGGTGAAAGAGTTAATAAGAAAACTTTATATAATCTTCCTGTGTGAACCTGAAATTAAACATGAAAGAGAGATACCCATATCTGACTCTGTCCGTAAAATCCTAAATGTAAAAATGAGATTAGGAGCATCAAAGTTTGATTTCACATTGATTTCAATCTTTGACATGATGTTCATTACATTATGCAGAATGATTTTATATGGAAAACAATAAATCATAAAAATATGACTTTATCACAGACAGTGTCACATATGAAGATCAGCTCATATAATTTTAACTGATGGTTTTAATTTTGTACTCACTGGATCCAAGTTGTCCTAAAATCATCACAGACAAGATGAAGAAACATTCAGATGGAAAGACAATGAATCTCAGATCCATCAGTGCACGTTCACCATTAACTAACGAGAAACAGAGAAAATACAATATATCTTATCATTATCACAAACATCAAATAAATGTAATCCCAATAGCATCAGATGAGAAATCATTATTTTCATGTTTTACAGCTGCCTTAGATAAAAGAGAAATTACCTCTGAATAAATTTGAGATGAAACATTAAAATATTCATACTGTATATTCATGACATAATAAAAAATAAACAAAATCTTATTATGACTAAAAAACTGATATTAGTGTTGTGTTTACTCGCCTGTTTTTAGTGTCAGCTCAGTTATCAGAGCAACAGCGCTAAATAAAACAACACCAACTGATCCAAACACATACAAATAGACATAACGAGGAAAATCTGTAATGAAAGTCAAAGTTTAAACGCTGTGAATAAAGTTCAAACAAACAAAAGAGGAAATTACTGCACAAATATAAATGGTTATTCTTAAATTAATATATTTATAGAAAACAACATATAAGAATAATTTGTGACTCTTTGTAATTTGTAGTTTTTTATTAATTTGTTTTATATGTAATTTGTGTGATGTATGATTGATTTCAGCCCTTAAATTGTTTTGCCATAACAAACCTTACTTAGTGGTAATTGGTTCGTATATAGTTTTGTGTAAATCTGTTCATTTAATGTCTTAAGTTTTGAATGGTCTATATGGAATTAGTTTTGTGTTTATTGATAATAATAATTATAGTTAACACATTTATTTATTTCTTACACCAGTTATTATTTATGGGTAATATTTGTGTCATGTTTTAGTCACTGAAATGTGTAAAATCGTGCGAAAATATTTAATAGTCTACATGTGGTCTATTAAATATTATTTATTCGAAATGTAATTCTACTTCGCAGTGGTGGCTGGTGACTTCTATCCTAAGGGGTGCAAATTCAAAATATGTGTTCAGAGTGTAATGTGTGTTGCTCATCATGTCAAAGTATGCGTTCGTTGCGTCATGTTAACCATTTGCATCTTGCCTTATGTCAAAATACGTGCCTGCTGTAAAAGCGTCAGAAGGGTTTAAGATTTTATGACACTCACGTTCACAAAATACTCGTAACACACTAACTTAACACTAAACTCTGATTACACATGAGATTTAGCGAGATCTGGCAAACGTGAGTGCCTCTTTTATAATAAACCCCTTTGAAGCATGTGCAGCAGACACGCATTTTGACATGATGCGTGATACACATAAGTTTACATGACGCGCTAAATACATGTTGTGACAAGCTCAGCACTGCGACTGAGTTATTTAAGCTTTCAGTAATATGTAATGTTATTGTAACATTATCCGTAATATTTTCTTAGGTGGATCTCAAGACTTGGCTATGTTCTAGATTATAACTGGTGAGCTCAAAGTACATTATTGCTAAAAACAAGCATTTTAGATGATTAGTTAATTTTTTGACTTATTATTAATTTGATTTTATCATTTGTTACAGGATTATCACAAGTGCTGTCGCCCCTGCTGTATATGACGCCCCCACCACCTACACCAGGTGTAGGAAATGTCGGTCCTGGAGTGCCGTTGTCCTTAAAAGTTTTGCTCCAGCTCTAAACAAACACACCTGAACAACTAGATCTAAAGAGTCACCTGAAAACTACAAGTAGGCAAGGTTTTATCAGGGTTGGAAATAAAATCTGCAGGATTTCGGCACTCCAGGACCGACGTTGCCTACTCCTGACCTACACCTTCATCCTGCCACTACCACCCATACTACCTACAAAAAAACTGTATTGTAATTATGCTTTTCACTGTATTGTATGATGTGGTTTTCTCATTTAGGGCAACCATTTGATACATTGATTGCTGACTGATTTTGTTATTTTTTTTTACTTTTTTTATAAAATCGAATCATTTTTTTTGTTATTTTTGTTAATATCGTTACAAATATACAGTTAAAACTGCACAATAAATTTTCTGGTTTTAAAAATATAGTTGTTGTCATCAACCAATAAGATAACAGTATTTAATTTAATCTTAAAAAATACAGTAGTATATATTTTACACTGTAAAATAAATAACAATAACATTTCCAGTATAACAGTAAAATGCTGTATGTTGGATCTTAAAAATAACAGTATAATACCGTACTTCATTTTGCAGTATGCTTAAAAACTACTGTCATTCTTTCTACAGTAATTTTACTGTTGTTTGAAATACAGGAACTACTGGATAATTGTTGCCAGTAAGTTACTGTTAATTTGACAATAAACTTTTACAGTATAAAGTACAGCGTGGAATTTTTTATATTAAATATACAATTAGTTTACTATTTTACTGCATAACAGTGTGAATCCTTGATTGATTTTTCCTGAAAACTGCATGTTCTAAAAACAGAAGATCTCTGTATAATAACACTGCTCTGTATTGATTCATATCATGATCCACTCAAGTCTTTAACTGTACATGAAGACAAACTGATGAAGATTAAAGAAGAAAAACACAGAATCACACAGAGAAGATGTTTAAAGAAGATAAATAAATATTGTACCCAGAGAAAATCTCATATAAGAATATACACTCTGATCTAAGAATCTCACAACTGTCCAGAGTATCTGCAGAAACACCATCGCACAGGCCCATCCAATAGGATCTGTGAATTAAAAGAATCAAATATTAATATAAAATAACAATTATACAGCCGACAAGAGAGAAGAATGAGTAAATGAAATTAAAACAAGACACAAACTTACAACAGATATCTATATACAGTGTCTTGAATATGAGTATGTTGAAAGTAATTGATGAATATAGGCATTATTTTTTAACACAGCATTTTTTCACAAGTACCTAAACTTCAGCACAGTCCTGTATATTCCTGCATATACTGTATGAGTTATGTACAAATAAGTCGTCTGTGAACTGTTAGCATCAATACACTGTATATAAAGCTCTGATTATATTTCCTAGATCAAAGACATGTTACATTTTACCTCTTAATGTTATTAAAATGATTTTCCTACCTGTTTTATTGTCCAGTGTAAAGATGTAAAAGCCGATCATGAGTGCACTCATAACTAATGTGACAATGAGCTGAACTGTTCTTAAGAGCTCAAGTGACCCTGAAAAAGTTTGAGAATGTTTTGATTTATAAAACTTTACACATGAACAGAAACATCTGATAATCTGAGTTGAACATTCAACACAAGAACAGTTTATGTGAAGATATCAGATTAAACATCTGAACACAGATTATCATGAAAACACTGAATTAAAGTGTTATTATTTATTTATGTGTTAGGGTGTGGCATTTTAAAATCTTGCCTATAGGATACCCAAAGAGCCTGGTCCAGCTCTGTTGATAATACTTAAAATATCTGTCCCAAAGATCTGTTTAACAAATTGTGAGCATCATAGGCTTCGAATTATGCTTCAGTGGTGTCAGGATCCGTCAAAATCATGTGTTTAATTATATCTAGTCTTTGTGTTGGGGGTCCTGGCAGTACCATGTTTTATGTGGGAAATGTGTGGTTTTAGTATTCGTTTATTCTGACCACACATTTCCCGGGTCTCGTCACTTTTTCCCCGATCCCTTACTTGTAATGATTTCCAGGTGTATGTAATTTACTTTGTCCCTATTTATTGTCCTTGCGTTTGATGTTCTGTGTGCGTTCGTCTTGTTACCATCCCTGTCGTTTTCCAGAGTCTTGCATTTGTGAGTATTGAGTAGTGATGGCCAAACGAGGCTTCCTGAACCAATGAGGCTTTCCAGCCCATTGGTTCGCCAAAAGGTTCATTTACCCGAAGCCTCATGAAACACTGTGCTCTCCAGTGACACCTGCTGTGCAAAGCAATGTATCGCACACGCACACAAATCTATTCATTTTGAGCAACCAAATTGTCATGGTGTGGGCTTTTGAATAAAGTATATTAAAGAAAGTATTTTACTCTGCTTGTGTTAACCTATGTACACACAACTCACACATACACAACTTTGTGTTCAACTATACAGTAGTTCTTGAGTTAGTGATAACAATGAATGCACAAAATAAAGAAATGAAGAGTTTCGTTGCAAAACGAGATAAATTCATTTTTTAACATTTTTGTCAAAACATGTTTACTATTACGTTATCATGTTATTATTTTGTTTTATGGTGCTACTTAGCTGTATTTTTTAAGTTATGAAGGTTTAAATCAAAACAAACCAACTGCCGTTGCATTGAAATTAATTGGAATGCACAACCAAAAAACAAGATTTCTGAACAATTAAAAAACGGTGGTTATCTCGTTTTGCAACGAAACTCTTCAAATTATTGTGAGTGCAGTGCTTATTGAACTGGGGCTGCAATAGTGCAATGCTTATGGGACTGGAAGTGTGGAACAGCAAACTGCAACACGGAAAAGGGTTTCCTCTCGTTTGGCTCTCAGCGAAGGCGGTCGCATTTTTATCTCCTCTCCTCCCCGTAACCTTCCCTGCTTTGCTCCTCTCGTGTTGTACAGTCTTTTGTCTTAACTTTGAGAGACTCTCTCTGCACTGCTCTTGAAACTAAATAATCATGGATTTGATCAACTGGTCTCTCAACGCAATTGACACCATATTCTCAACGAGAAGCTTGGGTTCGGGGGAACCTGTCTGCCCTGCCGGAACGTTCGCTGCTGGCTACACGATGGACGCATGGGAGAAGTGGCGGGTCGTGTGTCTGGCGGCTCTTTCCGTGGAGGACATTGAAGATATCTATCTATTCGGAACCATGATAACCTGGGGTTTGCTGACTGGATTATGCTTTGCCCTGGTTTATCGAGAAATTAAGAAAACGGTGACAGCTGCCAAAAGCCCAAAAAAGCTGCCCGGGATGATTGAAGCGGTGGGCAGAGCGGTCAGCGCTCAGGCTGGGACTATTAACCGCATTTTGGATAACAACTTGGAAATGACCCGCAATATGGATACCATCAAGGAGATGCAAATGGATTTGAAAAACATCAAGGAGATGTTAATGGATTTGAAAATACGGATGGACCAGAATGGACTAAGAGAGTAGTCGTGTAAAGGAATGCGGCTACTCGCCCCAAGACAAAATAATTGCAATCTTATCTGCTTTCGGCCCCCTTATCCAGCACTGGCCTCGGCCAAGGCCGCTGCTGGAACAACAACTCCCTCGGAAGAGCACTGCAGCGAGACGCTCTTGCACTCCCTTACCCCTCTCCCAAAGTCACCTAATGATTGTTGACTCTGTTTGGACCTAATCAAGGTCGTCTCCATAGCAATTTGCTGTGTTAACGCTTTAACATCTTGCGGACTGAGGCACCGAGATTTGGGATGCCGGGCAAAGCGACTCTCTGAAGGCCTACACACACACGAACTCTTACACAGACTCACATATATATGCAATTACCACCCAGTACCCAAATCCCTCGCCTTCGCTGCTTTGTACCCCCCAGCCGGACAGACGGGTCTGAGACCAGCGCCTAACATGGCTGCAGGACCGGATGGCTGCTTGCCTGCGCTGGGCTATCTCAAACCCCCATTCCCCCCTATCGTGTTGCAAGTTGTGTGTTGTTTATGTTGTAAGATGTACTGACTATGTGCTTATGTTGCTGTGGTGTTTTTTTTCCTTGTTCCCAAACTGTACTCCCTTTGGAGCATAGTCTGGGGGTTTGTTTTTTTAACCTACCCTTCCTCATGTAATGCTGTTTTTCTTCTAAATGCTCTGTCGACCTGTTCTGTCTACCCCATTGTTTTTTTATGTATTGTATGTATGGACAGGTTGATGGTTTCATTTCACTGGTTCTTGTGACCATGTGACAAATAAAGCTTCATTCATTCATTCATTCATTCATTCATTACTGGTTTTTATTTAGAAACAAAAGTTTTTTAACAGTATTTGGATTGAGGCGGTTTCTGTTTTTAGAAAACACCCTATCACAGGGCACTGATGATGCTGGACAACATAAGAAGATCAGTGCCAGCTTATATAAATTGGGATATTGGACCTTCTGTTTGTTCCAATATCCCAATGGATCCTCAGTCCTTCTAGGTTATCCCTAATACAGTCTAGTCTTATAATAATAATAACAGCAGCAGCAGCAGCAGCAATAATATATATAATAATAACACTACTACTAATATAGGCTATATAATATAATTACGTATTATAGGTATTAGAACTAGACATATGCTAATTTACTCTAATGATCTACTGAACTAGGCTATGTATAATTTACTCTAATAATCTACTAAACTAAGTGTAATATAATATATAATACAGGCTATGATATATAATGATAACTATACTAGAAACTCACTACAACCTCGCCACTACTCGCTACAACCAACACTTTAACATCAATGCAAACGTACTGCAAAACCCACAAGAGGTGCGAGTTTCGAACCGTAAGCGAAACTCAGAATGAAGCAATGACGTATTCAACAGAAAACGAGGCCTCGTTTGTCATCGTCACGTGATTTCCACGGAAACGATACAAGCCTCGAATCGGGGCTTCATCTGGAACGCCCCTTTTTGCTCGACACAAGCTCCGGAGCCTCGCTTCAGATGTCCCATCACTAGTATTGAGTATATTTAGTCTAGTTTGTTATTTGTAGTTTAATGTTGGTTCATGTTTAGTTTTATGTTAGTTTAGTGTAGTGTGATTCTGTCTTGTTTTACCCCCTCGTGGGTTTTGTTTTCCCTGTTTTGTGCAATAAATTATTATTATTTTAGTCTGTCTGCATTTGGGTTCGTCTTTGTCATAAATCCTCACATTACGAACGCGCCAACACTGAACCCAGCAGACGATGAACAATATGTTTTCCGATTGTAGAGCCCAGGGGGCTCACATTTTGTTTGGCATGCGCCAGAAGGGAGATCCACTGATGGGGTTTGCCATGGACTTTTTAAAGGCAGCGAAGGGCACTGGCTTTAATGAGTCGGAGCTAAAAGTAATTTTCCTCAGCTGCCTAGATGAGCCTCTATCCGAGACTGAACGGTGGGTTGTCAAACCCATGAGCTTCCCGGACTCGGTGGAATACATCATGAACCGGGAGTTCAGAACTCCTAATGCAGTTTCCCATCCAGCCCCTCTTCAAACCATCCCAGAGGGTCAAGTCATGGGAGGCTTGACTCTCGACGACCCAGAACCTTTCCCTCTGGCTCCAGAGAGCTCCTCCCCACCTGTGTCCCTTCGAGGGAAAAGAGAGAGGAGGATCTCCTGGGAGTCATCATCCGGGGGGTCCTCCTCTGAGTTGGTTGCACCACCTCATGTGCGCAGCCAGCGCAGCCCCAGCCATGTGCGCAGCCAGCGCAGCCCCAGCCGTGTGCGCAGCCAGGGCAGCCCCAGCCAGGTTTTGCACCTTCCTGCTATGCCCCTCCCGGGACTCACCCAAGGCCTACCAGAACCCCACGGACTCCTTCCGCTCCTTAAGGGGGGGGGTACTGTCAGGATCCGTCAGGATCCGTCAAAATCATGTGTTTAATTATATCTAGTCTTTGTGTTGGGGGTCCTGGCAGTACCATGTTTTATGTGGGAAATGTGTGGTTTTAGTATTGGTTTATTCTGACCACACATTTCCCGGGTCTCGTCACTTTTTCCCCAATCCCTTACTTGTAATGATTTCCAGGTGTATGTAATTTACTTTGTTCCTATTTATTGTCCTTGTGTTTGATGTTCAGTGCGCGTTCGTCTTGTTACCATCCCTGTCGTTTTCCAAAGTCTTGCATTTGTGAGTATTGAGTATATTTAGTCTAGTTTGTTATTTGTAGTTTACTGTTGGTTCATGTTTAGTTTTATGTTAGTTTAGTGTAGTGTGATTCTGTCTTGTTTTACCCCCTCGTGGGTTTTTGTTTTCCCTGTTTTGTGCAATAAATTATTATTATTTTAGTCTGTCTGCATTTGGGTTCGTCTTTGTCATAAATCCTCACAAGTGGGTGTTCAAAGAGAGAATCTCTCAAGTCAGCCCTAGTGAAAAAATAGTATACTTAAGTACAATTTATTCACATGTACTTTAGTATAACTAAATGTATTTGTTGAACACTATATATTGGTATACTTCAAGTCTGCTAAATTGGAACAACTAATTTTGTACTTAATGCACTTTAGTTGTGTGAAAGTAGTGCTGGGGTCCAACTTAAATTGTGTTAAATATACTTTTTTGTGCTAAAGTGGAACTATTCAAAGTATACTTAAGTACAACTTAAGTATCTACCCTAATTTTGGACAATATACAGAACAGAACATTCAATGTGCACTTGAAATTTATTTTGATAACATTACAATTGCAACTAAATTACATTTTAATTACACTTATGTTATACTTATAATAAACTAAGGCAATACTAGTATTTTACTTATAGTGACATTCAAACACATTTGAAGCATAATAAAATTGTATTATAATAAAACTTTGAGTGAGATGTAGTATGCTTAAAGGGACACTTCACCCTTGCATTAAGCTTTGTATAGTTAGAAACCCAGTCATGTTTTTGAATGGTCATGCATCATTCCCCCTGTTTCCCTTGAGACAGGAGAAATATGGATTTCAGTGTTGCACTTCCTTCTTTCAATGATGTAAAAATCATCATTTTGCATCATTGAAAGAAGGAAGTCCTTTATCTTTGTAGAGGGGGTGAGACTACAAACACTGCTTTTCTCGGTCAAATAGGCACCAAATTCGAAATTTATGTTACATTTCGACTACAAATATGATCCACTTTTAATAAAGATTAATTTGTCCACGGGTGAAATGTTCCTTTAAGACATACTTTAAATTGCTTGCAATGACATTGGAAGTACCTTCAACGCAGACTTCTAGTGTATTTTAGGTAATATTAAAATGTGCTTAAAGTGCAATTTAATTGAACTTAAAGTGTCATTAAAATACAATTCATGCAGGCTAGGAAATCTGTTTAATAGTACCTTGAGAGCACTGAAAAAATATCAGCATTTCTTCATAATCTATTTACAGTGATTTATACACCAGGATTGAACATTTGCTTTACACTGACACTTCATACAAACCACTTTGTATACAAATCATGTGCTTGTCTGGATTTGAACCCGGGTCCCTCCCGTACAGAGGTACTGTCTTTACCAACTGCGCCACCATACAATTCCAGTGAAAACCGAATACCAACATAGTGTCTGCCTTGGCACAACAAGACAACTTGCCTCTCTCTGGCTAGACAGTAAGCACCATGACAAAGACTGGTATATAGGCACAAAAAAACAGTATTGTTAATAAAGAGCTGCTTACTATTACAGTTTTTCTCGATTGCTAAAACACTATAACCAGCCTTTTCAACTAAAATTTCAAAACCATAATGTCATTTTTCAAGAAGCACATTCATTTTGCTAAAAATGTACCAAGGTGGAAACACTAAGAGTCAAAATTGAACACACATC
The DNA here is from genome assembly GCF_027580225.2 of Misgurnus anguillicaudatus. NCBI lineage: Eukaryota > Metazoa > Chordata > Actinopteri > Cypriniformes > Cobitidae > Misgurnus > Misgurnus anguillicaudatus. The sequence continues at coordinate 2,182,091 of NW_027395279.1, forward strand.
AATCAGATCCTTCAATAGATAGATAAAAGGGTCTGAATCAGTTCACTGAGCTTTGGAACAATGGATCCAGAGAGAAATGAAGGAATAGGTCGAGGAAAAGGAGGAGGAAGACGAGGAGGGAGAGGAAGAGGAGGAGGCGAGGGAAAGAATGAGAATGTGGTGAAGGAGGAGGAAGAGGACATAGTGAAGGAGGAGGGAGAAGACATGATGAAGAAATAGGTTGAGAAGGAGGAGGAGGATGGAGAGAAGGAGCAGAAGAGGAGGGAAAGGAGGAAGATGTGGTGAAGAAGGAGGAAGAGGAGGAGGGCGTGGTGAAAGAGGACATGATGAAGAAATAGGTCGAGAAGGAGGAGGAGGAGGGAGAGGAGGAGGCAGAAGAGGAGGGAAAGAAGGAGGATGTGGTGAAGGAGGAGGAAGAGGACATGGTGAAGGAGTAGGAAGAGGAGGAGGATGTGGTAAAAGAGGAGGAAGAGGACATGGTGAAGGAGAAGGAAGAGAAGGAGGATGTGGTGAAAGAGGAGGAGGGAGAAGTAGGGCAAGGTGACAAGCAGTCTCAGATGAGAACTGATCATATTTTGCCTATTGAACAAAGTAAAAGATAAAAAGATGCTTCATTGATTTTGAGGTTGCAGGCAAAATCCACTTGGCTCACATGCCCCCTCAGTTTAAATGGGCATGACGTTAATTGCTTCAGCATGATTCGGTGTGTCTCTCAAAGAGGTGTATTTGACGTCATGGCGCTCTGCAGATCAAATGTTGTATGACACTCAAGTACCACGAGCAATGTGAGAAGATAAGGGGCGTATATACAGAGCTATCTGCTCTCCATTCACTCTCACTGTACTTTGATGTCATAGGTCTGCAGTCTGTGCAGGGCCGCATAAAGTTAAACCAAAGTCCAACTCTATGAAGTTATTTCAGTCATGCAATTCAAACCACATGCATCTACTTGAATAGGGAAAGAGATATCTCTAAACCATGTGCTAAAATCACAATTAAACAACATATTTCTGACCAACAATTAATCCCCATATGAACTGTACAATAACTTTAAGCTCAAATTGCACTGCGTGTGTGTGTGTGTGTGTGTGTGTGTGTGTGTGTGCGTGTGTGTGTGTGCGTGTGTGTGTGTGTATGTGTGTGTGTGTGTGTGTGTGTGTGTGTGTGTGTGTGTGTGTGTGTGTGTGTGTGTGTGTGTGTGTGTGTGTGTGTGTATATATAAACTCATTGACTGTCAGTGTCAGAGCTTCTATAAACAATCAATGACATTTTTTCTTAAATTGTCTGCAGAAGGTACAGTATGTTATTGTCTTACAGTTTTTCTGGATTGTTAAACACAAAATCTAGTTTCTATAGCACAAAAACACACTACACTGCAAAATTAATGTCTTACTTAGTATTTCTGTATTGCTTTCCATTTTAAATTTCTATTTTTTTTTCTAATTTGAAATCAATATTTATTTACTTGAGAAGCAAAATAACCCCCAATTGTAAGTCTAGTTTCTGAAAACAATTATGAAAATCAAGTGAGTTTATGCTTAAACAGTTAAATATCTGCCAGTGGTGTAAGAAAAATAAATCAAGTCTTAACCTTATTCAATAAAATGTATTGAAGTTGTGGTGTATGTGGCAAACACACGTTAATAAAAGAGATGCAGTATCAACAATACTCTCTTCCTTTATTGAACTTCCGAGCTGTTTTCACAATACTGTGCATTCAACCACAAGGAGGCAGACTTTAACCATAGACATACATTACAACTCCTCCCCTTTTAGCATAACCATACTAGAAACAGGAGATTCACAAGGACAGTATAAACCTCCAACATAACACTGGGTTGTTAAACTTCAACACATTGTTTGCACACTGCAACATAACTACAAATCAAGTCTTTTAGGGAGTTTCCTACATCTTTCAGGGTAACGTCTCTGTGACCCTAAGTGTGTTTCAGGCACATTTGGATTTAACAAATCAGAGCTGTGTCCCAAATGACATACTATACACTATATACTATTGGTTTTGCTCGAATTTATTAGGGCCCGAGCACCGAGGAGCAGGCCAGAATGGCCTGCACCGAAAGGTGCGAAGTCCTATTGTTTTTGCTCGGATTTATTATTAGGGCCCGAGAATCGAGGAGCAGGCCAGAATGGCCTGCACCGAAAGGTGCGAAGCCCTATTGTTTTTGCTCAAATTTATTATTTTTAGGGCCCGAGCACCGAGGAGCAGGCCAGAATGGCCTTCACCGAAAGGTGCGAATCCCTATTGTTTTCCTTAGGTTTATTAGGGCCCGAGCACCGAGGAGCAGGCCAGAATGGCCTGCACCGAAAGGTGCGAAGCCCTATTGTTTTTGCTCACATTTATTATTTTTAGGGCCCGAGCACCGAGGAGCAGGCCAAAATGGCCTGCACCGAAAGGTGCGAAGCCCTATTGGTTTTGCTCGAATTTATTAGGGCCCGAGCACCGAGGAGCAGGCCAGAATGGCCTGCACCGAAAGGTGCAAAGCCCTATTGTTTTCCTTAGGATTATTATTTTTAGGGCCCGAGCACTGAGGAGCAGGCCAGAATGGCCTGCACCGAAAGGTGCGAAGCCCTATTGTTTTTGCTCGGATTATTATTAGGGCCCGAGCACCGAGGAGCAGGCCAGAATGGCCTGCACCAAAAGGTGCGAAGTCCTATTGTTTTTGCTCGGATTTATTATTAGGGCCCGAGAACCGAGGAGCAGGCCAGAATGGCCTGCACCGAAAGGTGCGAAGCCCTATTGTTTTTGCTCAAATTTATTATTTTTAGGGCCCGAGCACCGAGGAGCAGGCCAGAATGGCCTGCACCGAAAGGTGCGAATCCCTATTGTTTTCCTTAGGTTTATTAGGGCCCGAGCACCGAGGAGCAGGCCAGAATGGCCTGCACCGAAAGGTGCGAATCCCTATTGTTTTCCTTAGGTTTATTAGGGCCCGAGCACCGAGGAGCAGGCCAGAATGGCCTGCACCGAAAGGTGCGAAGCCCTATTGTTTTTGCTCACATTTATTATTTTTAGGGCCCGAGAACCGAGGAGCAGGCCAGAATGGCCTGCACCGAAAGGTGCGAAGCCCTATTGGTTTTGCTCGAATTTATTAGGGCCCGAGCACCGAGGAGCAGGCCAGAATGGCCTGCACCGAAAGGTGCAAAGCCCTATTGTTTTCCTTAGGATTATTATTTTTAGGGCCCGAGCACTGAGGAGCAGGCCAGAATGGCCTGCACCGAAAGGTGCGAAGCCCTATTGTTTTTGCTCGGATTATTATTAGGGCCCGAGCACCGAGGAGCAGGCCAGAATGGCCTGCACCGAAAGGTGCGAAGCCCTATTGTTTTTGCTCTGATTATTAGGGCCCGAGCACCGAGGAGCAGGCCAGAATGGCCTGCACCGAAAGGTGCGAAGCCCTATTGGTTTTGCTCGAATTTATTATTATTAGGGCCCGAGCACCGAGGAGCAGGCCAGAATGGCCTGCACCGAAAGGTGCGAAGCCCTATTGTTTTTGCTCGGATTATTAGGGCCCGAGCACCGAGGAGCAGGCCAGAATGGCCTGCACCGAAAGGTGCGAAGCCCTATTGTTTTTGCTCGGATTATTATTATTTTTTTTATTATTATTATTTTTAACACTTTTGGGCACTTTGGGTGCCTAAACATATTTGAAAACTCTTGAAATTTGGCACAGACATCAGAGTCGTCGGCCATCAGGTCGAGGCAAAGGCTGGAACACGGGCGTGGCAGGGGGGCTCTGTAGCGCCCCCTGTAATGCAAAAACAAACATTGGGGAACAGAACGGGCAAAAATGTACGCACATATACGAAAGTTGGTACGCATATAGATTTCATCGACTCGAACAACTTTCACCCTCTAACATTTTAGCTCCGCCCAACAGGAAGTCGGCTATTTTGGATTGTTTAAAAAATGCATACGGTGAACTTTTAAATACTCCTCCCAGGGGATTCATGGGATTGACACCAAACGTGGTGATCATGATGTCGAGACATTGGACTTGCTAAATTGCGAAGGGATTTTTGATATCTCTAACGGTTCTGCCATGGCGAGGCGACAAAGTTGTGGCAAAATCAGAGAAACAGGAAGTGTCTAATATCTAAGGCAAAAAATTTCTTATTGTGATGACACGCGGGGTGTTTGTTCGTCTGAAGATTCCGATCGCATCGATGTGCCTATTGTGACTCCCGGGTATAGCGCCACCACCAGGCGCCAGGAAGTGTGTCAGTCACAAAGCTGGATTTTTTTTAAAGTTCCATGCAATGTTCTTTTAAATACTCCTTCTAGGATTTTCATGCGATTGACACCAAAAGTGGTCGACATTATGCCGAGACATTGTAGATGATAAATTGCGAAGGGATTTTTGATATCTCAAACGCTGTTCCCATGGCAACGCGTCAAACTTTACTTTCATTTTAAAGGCATATTTAAGCCTTTCAGTTGCATGCAGTTAACTTTTAAATACTCCTTCTAGGATTTTCATGCGATTGACACCAGAAGTGGTCAACATGATTCCAAGACATTGTAGATGATAAATTGCGAAGGAATTTTTGACATCTCGAACGCTGTTCCCATGGCAACGTGTCAAACTTTACTTTAATTTCAGGCATGTTTAAGGCTCTTGGCGTGCTTAGTTGAACTTTAAATTTGGCACACACAACAGAGTTTTCGGCTGTTAAGTGTTGACAAAAACGTCAGATAAAGGCGTGTCTATTTGGTGGCTAACTAGCGCCCCCGTTTGTCTAAAATATGGGGTTTCTTTTACCTACTGTACCTAAATGGGTCAGTAGCAACATGAAATAGTCCACTGATATTTACCCACTTGATGCACATGCCCACCGTGCATCGTTTTCTCTGAGGCACCGTGTAGCGGTAAAATAACGTGCGAGGGCCCGCCATTGCTGCTTGCAGCTATATTTATTTTTATTATTATTATTATTATTATTATTATTATTTTTATTATTTTTTTCAACACTTTTGGGAGTTTTGAGTGCCTTAACATACTCGAAAACTCTTGAAATTTGGCACAGATGTCAGAGTCGTCCGTCATCGCAGAAAACCAAAGGCTGGAACACGGGCGTGGCAGGGGGGCTCTGTAGCGCCCCCTGTAATGGAAAAAAAACATTGGTGCATAGATCGGACAAACATGTACGCACATGTACGAAAGTTGCTACGCATATAGATCTCATCGACCCGAACAACTTTCGTACTCTAACATATTAGCTCTGCCCGACAGGAAGTTGGCCATTCTGGATTGTTTAAAAAATGCATGCGGTGAACTTTTAAATACTCCTCCTAGTGGATTAATGGGATTGACACCAAACGTGGTGATCATGATGTCAAGACATTGTACTTGCTAAATTGCGAAGGGATTTTTGATATCTCGAACGGTTCTGCCATGGCGAGGCGACAAATTCATGGCGAAATCAGAGAAACAGGAAGTGTCTAATATCTAAGGCAAAAAATGTCTTATTGTGATGACACGCGGGGTGTTTGTTCGTCTGAAGATTCCGATCGCATCGATGTGCCTATTGTGACTCCCGAGTATAGCGCCACCACCAGGCGCCAGGAAGTGTTGCAGTCATAAAGGTTGATTTTTTTGACTGTTCCATCCAATGTTCTTTTAAATACTCCTTCTAGGGAACTAATGTGATTGACACCAGAAGTGGTCAACATGATGCTGAGACATTGTAGACGCTAAACTGCGAAGGAATTTTTGACATCTCCAACGCTGTTCCCATGGCAACGCGTCAAACTTTACATTTATTTCAGGCATATTTAAGGCTCTTGGCGTGTTTAGATTAACTTCAAATTTGGCACACACATGAGAGTTGTTGGCTGTTAAGTGTTGACAAAAAGGTCAGGGAAAGGCGTGTCTATTTAGTGGCTCACTAGCACCACCGTTTGTCTAAAATGTGGGGTTTCTTTTACCTACAGTACCCAAATTGGTCAGTAGCAAAATGAAATAGTCCACTGATATTTACCCACTTGATGCACATGCCCACCGTGCATCGTTTTCTCGGAGGCACCGCGACGCGGTAAAATAACGTGCGAGGGCCCGCCATCGCTGCTTGCAGCTATATTTTTTTATTTTTTTTTTATTTTTTTTAACACTTTTGGGCATTTTGGGTGCCTTAACATACTCGAAAACTCTTGAAATTTGGCACAGACGTCAGAGTCGTCCGTCATTGCGAACGGGCAAAGGCTGGAACACGGGCGTGGCACGGGGGCTCTGTAGCGCCCCCTGTAATGCAAAAAAAAACATTGATGCACAGATCGTGCAAACATGTACGCACATGTACGAGAGTTGGTACGCATATAGATCTCATCGACCCGAACAACTTTCGCCCTCTAACATTTAAGCTCCGCCCAACAGGAAGTCAGCTATTTTGGATCGTTTAAAAAATGCATGCGTTGAACTTTTGAATACTCCTCCTAGAGGAATCATGCGATTGACACCAAAAGTGGTGAACATGATGGCCAGACATTGGACTTGCTAAATTGCGAAGGGATTTTTGATATCTTGAACGGTTCTGCCATGGCGAGCCGACAAAGTTGTGGCAAAATCAGAGAAACAGGAAGTGTCTAATATCTAAGGCAAAAAATGTCTTATTGTAATGACACGCGGGGTGTTTGTTCATCTGAAGATTCCGATCGCATCAATGTGCCTATTGTGACTCCCGGGTATAGCGCCACCAGCAGGCGCCAGGAAGTGTGTCAGTCACAAAGCTGGATTTTTTTGAAAGTTCCATGCAATGTTCTTTTAAATACTCCTTCTAGGATTTTCATACGATTGACACCAAAAGTGGTCACCATGATGCCGAGACATTGTAGATGATAAATTGCGAAGGGATTTTTGATATCTCAAACGGTATTCCCATGGCAACGCGTCAAACTTTACTTTCATTTTAAAGACATATTTAAGCCTTTCAGTTTTATACAGTTAACTTTTAAATACTCCTTCTAGGATTTTCATGCGATTGACACGAGAAGTGGTCAACATGATGCCGAGACACTGTAGATGATAAATTGCGAAGGGATTTTTGATATCTCAAACGCTGTTCCCATGGCAACCTGTCAAACTTTACTTTCATTTTAAAGGCATATTTAAGCCTTTCAGTTGCATACAGTTAACTTTTAAATACTCCTTCTAGGATTTTCATGCGATTGACACGAGAAGTGGTCAACATGATGCCGAGACATTGTAGATGATAAATTGCGAAGGGATTTTTGATATCTCAAACGCTGTTCCCATGGCAATGCATCAAACTTTACTTTCATTTTTACACATATTTAAGGCTGACAGTTACATGCTGTGAACCTTTAAATACTCCTCGTATGGGATTCATGCGATTGACACCAGAAGTGGTCAACATGATGCCGAGACATTGTAGATGATAAATTGCGAAGGAATTTTAGACATCTCGAACGCTGTTCCCATGGCAACGCGTCAAACTTTACTTTAATTTCAGGCATGTTTAAGGCTCTTGGCGTGCTTAGTTGAACTTTAAATTTGGCACACACATCCAGAGATGTATAAAGTACTAGGGACCCAGACTTGAGTAAAAGTACAAGTGCTCTATCAAAAAAGTGAGCACACCACTTAAGTGGAAGTACTGAAGTATTAAACATGTTTTGTACTTAAGTATTGCAAGTAGTTTATTTTAAAATATACTACTCAAGTACTGAAAGTAAAAGTACAAGTATTGTGTAATGTAGTTATTAAAGAAAACAGTCAAAAGTTTGAATATAATATTGTTTATATTATTTCAAATGTTTAAGCTAAAGGACACTCACAATTGCTTTGGCTGTAGCAGGAGTACAAGGACAGGAATGTTCAGATTAATTTAACTAATATGGCAATAGAAAATTCAGAATTAATAAAATATTAGTCGATATAATGGTAATAGGTAAAGGTACAAGATGTTTCAATGTATTTAGGTTTCCTTCTTTCGCGCACACTCGCCCTTTCTCCCGAATTCTCTCTCTCTATCGGTCTCTCTCGTGCACTTTGGTTCTCTCTTCACTTCACATTTGTCCACAACCGCGGCTCATATTTGTGAGTGAGAGGGAGGGAGGGGTCCGCTCTTCACTATCTCCTATTGGTTTAGACCACAATCTGTGTGTGTTTCTAATGTGTATCACCGCTCCGGCAGTGATAATGTAGGTTTGGAATGATTCGTAACATTTGAGTGTAACGAGTAACTATGCAGCACATAAAAAATTTATTGGAGTAAAAGTATTAAACTCATCAAAAATATATACTGAAGTAAAAGTGGAAGTAGGAGAAAAAAATAATACTTCAGTAGAGTACAGATTCTGCCTTTTAGTACTTAGGTACAGTAGTGAAGTAGTTCTACTTCGTTACTATACATCTCTGCACACATCAGAGTTTTCGGCTGTTAAGTGTTGACAAAAAGGTCAGACATTGGCGTGTCTCTTAAGTGGCTCACTTGTGCACCTGTTTGTCTAAAATGTGGGGTTTCTTTTACCTACAGTCCCCAAATGGCTCAGAAACAACATTAAATAGCCCACTGATATTTTACCCACTTGATGCCCTTGCCCACCGTGCATCGTTTTCTCGGAGGCACCGTGTAGCGGTAAAAAAACGTGCGAGGGCCCGCCATTGCTGCTTGCAGCTATATTTAGGGCCCGAGCACCGAGGAGCAGGCCAAAATGGCCTGCACCGAAAGGTGCGAAGCCCTATTGTTTTTGCTCGGATTTATTCTTTTTTTTTTTTTTTTTTTTTTTTAACACTTTTGGGCATTTTGGGTGCCTAAACATACTCGAAAACTCTTGAAATTTGGCACCGACATCAAAGTCGTCCGTCATTGCGCCCGGGCAAAGGCTGGAATACGGGCGTGGCACCGGGGCTCTGTAGCGCCCCCTGTAATGCAAAAAAACCCATTGACGCACAGATCGTGCAAACATGTACGCACATGTACGAGAGTTGGTACGCATATAGATCTCATCGACCCAAACAACTTTCGCCCTCTAACATTTAAGCTCCGCCCAACAGGAAGTCAGCTATTTTGGATTGTTTAAAATATGCATGCGTTGAACTTTTAAATACTCCTCCTAGAGGATGCATGCGATTGACACCAAAAGTGGTGAACATGATGTCGAGACATTGGACTTGCTAAATTGCGAAGGGATTTTTGATATCTCGAACGGTTCTGCCATGGCGAGCCGACAAATTTATGGCGAAATCAGAGAAACAGGAAGTGTCTAATATCTAAGCCAAAAAATGTCTTATTGTGATGCCATGCGGGGTGTTTGTTCGTCTGAAGATTCCGATCGCATCGATGTGCCTATTGTGACTCCCGGGTATAGCGCCACCACCAGGCGCCAGTAAGTGTGTCAGTCATGAACTTTTAAATACCTCTCCTAGGGAATTCATACGATTGACACCAAACGTGGTGACATGATGCTGAGACATTGGACTTGCTAAATTGCGAAGGGATTTTTGATATCTCGAACGGTGTTGCCATGGCGAGGTGACAAATTCATGGCGAATTCAGAAAAACAGGAAGTGTCTAATATCTAAAGCAAAAAATGTCTTATTGGGATGAAACGCAGTGTGTATGTTCGGTCAAGGATTCCGATTGCATCGATGTGCCTATTGTGAGTCTCGGGTATAGCGCCACCAGCAGGCGCCAGGAAGTGTGGCAGTCACAAAAGGTGAATTTTTTGACAGTTCAATGCGATGTTCTTTTAAATACTCCTCTTAGGATTTTCATGCGATTGACACCAAAAGTGGTCAACATGATGCCGAGACATTGTAGATGATAAATTGCGAAGGGATTTTTGATATCTCGAATGCTGCTCCCATGGCAACACGTCAAACTTTACTTTCATTTTCAAGCATATTTAAGCACTTGGCATGCACTTTGGGTGCCTTAACATGCTCGAAAACACCGGGATTTTGGCAGAGACCTCAAAGTCGTCGGCCATTAGGACCGGGCAAATGCTGGAACACGGGCGTGGCAGTAGGGCTCTGTAGCGCCCCCTGTAATGCCAAAAAAATATTGGTGCACAAATCGGGCAAACATGTATGCACATGTTCCAGAGTTGGTACGTATATAGATCCCATCGACCAGAACAACTTTCACAATCAAACCTATTAGCTCCGCCCAACAGGAAGTCGGCCATTTTGGATGGTTTCAAAAAAAGCATACTGTGAACTTTTGAATACTCCTTCTAGGGAATTCATGGGGTTGACACCAAACGTGGTGATCATGATGCCGAGACATTGTACTTGCTAAATTGCAAAGGGATTTTTGATATCTCGAACGGTTCTGCCATGACGAGGCGACAAATTCATGGCGAAATCAGAGAAACAGGAAGTGTCTAATATCTAAGGTAAAAATTTCTTATTATGATGACACACGAGGTCTTTGTTCGTCTGAAGATTCTAATTGCATCGATGTGCCTATTTTGTGAGTCTCGGGTATAGCGCCACCACCAGGCGCCAGGAAGTGTTGCAGTCACAAAGGTTGATTTTTTGACAGTTCCATGTGATGTTCTTTTAAATACTCCTCCTAGAATGTTTATGCGATTGACACCAAAAGTGGTCAACATGATGCTGAGACATTGTAGATGCTAAATTGCGAAGGAATTTTTGACATCTCGAATGCTGTTTCCATGGCAACGCTTCAAACTTTACTTTAATTTCAGGCATATTTAAGGCTCTTGGCGTGCTTAGATTAACTTTAAATTTGGCACACACATGAGAGTTGTCAGCTGTTAAGTGTTGACAAAAAGGTCAGATAAAGGCGTGTCTATTTAGCGGCTCACTAGCGCCCCCGTTTGTCTAAATGTGGGGTTTCTTTTATTTACAGTGCCCAAATTGGTCAGTAGCATGAAATAGTCCACTGATATTTACCCACTTGATGCACGTGCCCACTTTGCGTCGTTTTCTTGGAGGCACCGTGTAGCGGAAAAAAAACGTGCGAGGGCCCGCCATTGCTGCTTGCAGCTATATTTTTTATTATTTTTTTTTATTTATTTTTTTTTTTATTTTTTTTTTCAACACTTTTGGGAATTTTGGGGGCCTTAACATACTCGAAAACTCTTGAAATTTGGCACATATGTCAGAGTCGTCCGTCATCGCAGAAAACCAAAGGCTGGAACACGGGCGTGGCAGGGGGGCTCTGTAGCGCCCCCTGTAATGGAAAAAAAAAACATTGGTGCATAGATCGGACAAACATGCACGCACATGTACGAAAGTTGGTACGCATATAGATCTCATCAACCTGAACAACTTTCGTACTCTCACATATTAGCTCCGCCCAACAGGAAGTCGGCCATTTTGGATTGTTTAAAAAATGCATGCGGTGAACTTTTAAATACTCCTCCTAGAGGATGCATGGGATTGACAAAGTTTGATGTTTCGCTATGAAACAGGTTGCTGGAACTCAGGCATACAGTGTCCGATCTGTCCCAAACTTCACATGATTGCTAAGATTCATGACCTGAACACATCTACATGTCAATAGTCACTTATGGTTATAGCGCCACCAGCTGGCAACAGGAATTGACATGTTTACAATGATTATCCAATGTCTGATCTGTCCCAAACTTCACATGATTAATAAGAGTCCTGGACTGAACACATCTACATGTCAATAGTCACTTATGGTTATAGCGCCACCAGCTGGCAACAGGAAGTGACATGTTTACAATGATTATCCAATGTCTGATCTGTCCCAAACTTCACATGATCAATAAGAGTCCTGGACTGAACACATCTACATGTCAATAGTCACTTATGGTTATAGCGCCACCAGCTGGCAACAGGAAGTGACATGTTTACACTGATTATGCAATGTCCGATCTTTCCCTTACTTCACATTATTAATAAGAGTCCTGGACTGAACACATCTACATGTCAATAGTCACTTATGGTTATAGCGCCACCAGCTGGCAACAGGAAGTGACATGTTTACAATGATTATCCAATGTCTGATCTGTCCCAAACTTCACATGATTAATAAGAGTCCTGGACTGAACACATCTACATGTCAATAGTCACTTATGGTTATAGCGCCACCAGCTGGCAACAGGAAGTGACATGTTTACAATGATTATCCAATGTCTGATCTGTCCCAAACTTCACATGATTAATAAGAGTCCTGGACTGAACACATCTACATGTCAATAGTCACTTATGGTTATAGCGCCACCAGCTGGCAACAGGAAGTGACATGTTTACACTGATTATGCAATGTCCGATCTTTCCCTTACTTCACATTATTAATAAGAGTCCTGGACTGAACACATCTACATGTCAATAGTCACTTATGGTTATAGCTCCACCAGCTGACAACAGGAAGTGACATGTTTACACTGATTATGCAATGTCTGATCTGTCCCAAACTTCACATGATTAATAAGAGTCCTGGACTGAATACATCTACATGTCAATAGTCACTTATGGTTATAGCGCCACCAGCTGACAACAGGAAGTGACATGTTTACACTGATTATGCAATGACCGATCTTTCCCTAACTTTACATGATTAATAAGAGTCCTGGACTGAACACATCTACATGTCAATAGTCACCAGTGTTGGGCAAGTTACTAAAAAATTAGTAATTCGTTACAGTTACTAATTACTTCTTTTAAAAGTAACTGAATTACTCTACCGGTTACTGTATATCAAAAGTAATTAGTTACTTAGAAAAGTAACTTTTAAGTTACTTTTATGTCTGCTTTTTAAATGTAAATATGAACAGTACTGAACAGTCAAACAGTAAAATGATATGGATGGGCTATTTTACACGTAAGACTCTAATATATCACATACTGTAGGAGCCTATTTTGCTTTAGATTCAACCTTTGAATATTTTTGTTAGAAATTATCTTAATATGTAAACTTAGTTTATTTATGTATATCATTTAGACCATTTAGACAAATATTCTGCATGTTTACAAAAATATAAAATGTGTTAAAATTGTGTAGTGTCTCTTTAAAAATTTGGAGACAATTGTGTCAACATGTCAAATTTTGTAAAATAAATTATAATTTTTCTGATTTCATATTTATTTTATTAAGTTAGAAATGTCTCCGCTGTGTCCTGCTGACAGGCACGTTGCGCGTGCAGCAGATGAGGCAAATTATGGGTCCTCCGAAGGTTAGACCGTCTCATTTCAGTTCTCTTTGCGAACTTCTGAGCGCCTTGAATGGCCGAGTGCTCACCTTTTATTGCATGCTTAGTAGGGTGCAGCCCTTGAATTGGAACACAGCTTGTGAAGCTTGCCGCAGGGACTGCGCTCTTTGGTCATATATTGTTTGTTTTCTGTTGGATTTAAATGATACACAGGATTAAAGGAAGATATTTATTCAGAAAACGGAGTAGGCTACGTGGATTGTTTTGTCGGACGGACACAGAGCGAGTGGATTGTTTTGTCAGACGGACACAGAGCGAGTGGATTTTTTGTTCGGATACGGAGAGACTGAAACTAAAACTAAAAGCGAGCTCACACATACTATGGAGTTTTAACACGGGTGTACACCGCAGTGTGAATATTTTAGTGGAAACAACAATCGCGGATCGTTCTCTTCCATGAAGCCGATGTAAACATCTAAGAATATATGAACATTTCTTAGATTTATTACCTTTGTGGACTACAAATGCAAGTTGATGTCATACTGCGATTGCTTGGTGAAGATAGTTTACAAACATGAGACCGGATGGATTATGACTTGCGCACAATTTTTAAACAAAGGTATGTTGTCCCGTTTAGATTTTTCATGTTCATTCTATATGCACTGTCAGCTATGATGAAGTGAAATGAATCATTGCGCCGCCAACTACGGTCCTGCGACGTCAGATATGTCTTGTCTATTTTTTACAAAATAGAGTAACGCGAGTAACGAACTCATTTAAATTTCAGTAATTGTAATTGCGTTACTTGATTTAAAAAAATTAATGAATGGCCTGCACCGAAAGGTGCGAAGCCCTATTGTTTTTGCTCGGATTATTATTTTTTAGGGCCCGAGCACCGAGGAGCAGGCCAGAATGGCCTGCACCGAAAGGTGCGAAGCCCTATTGTTTTTGCTCGGATTATTAGGGCCCGAGCACCGAGGAGCAGGCCAGAATGGCCTGCACCGAAAGGTGCGAAGCCCTATTGTTTTTCTTAGGATTATTATTTTTATTTTATTTATTTTTTTTTTTTTTCAACACTTGACCTAATTTGGGTCCCTTAACATACTCAAAAACTGTTGAAATTTGGCACACATGTCAGAGTCCCGTACCACTAGGCTCATGCAAAGGCTGAAACACGGGCGTGGCACAGGGGCTCTGTAGCGCCCCCTGTAATGCAAAAACAAACATTGGTGCACAGATTGGGCAAGCATGTACGCACATGTACGAAAGTTGGTACGCATATAGATCTCATCGACCCGAACAACTTTCGCCCTCTAACATTTTAGCTCCGCCCAACAGGAAGTCCGCCATTTTGGATTGTTTAAAAAATGCATGCGGTGAACTTTTAAATACTCCTCCTAGGGGATTCATGCAAATGACACCAAAAGTGGTGATCATGATGTCAAGACATTGGACTTGCTAAATTGCGAAGGGATTTTTGATATCTCGAACGGTGTTGCCATGGCGAAGCGGCAAAGTCATGGCGAAATCAGAGAAACAGGAAGTGTCTAATATCTATGGCAAAAAATGTCTTATTGTAATGACAAGCGGGGTGTTTGTTCGTCTAAAGATTCCGATCGCATCGATGCGCCTATTGTGACTCCTGGGTATAGCGCCACCACCAGGCGGCAGGAAGTGTGTCAGTTACAAAGCTGGATTTTTTTGACAGTTCCATGCAATGTTCTTTTAAATACTCCTTCTAGAAAAATCATGCAATTGACACCAAAAGTGGTCAACATGATGACGGGACATTGTAGATGATAAATTGCGAAGGGATTTTTGATATCTCAAACGCTGTTCCCATGGCAACGTGTCAAACTTTACTTTCATTTTAAAGGCATATTTAAGCCTTACAGTTTCATGCAGTGAACTTTTAAATACTCCTTCTAGGGTATTCATGCGATTGACACCAAAAGTGGTCAACATGATGCTGAGACATTGTAGATGATAAATTGCGAAGGGATTTTTGATATCTCGAATGTTGTTCCTATGGCAATGCGACAAATTTTACTTTCATTTTAAAGGCTTATTTAAGCATTACAGTTGCATGCGATGTTCTTTTAAATACTCCTTCTAGGTAAATAATGTTATTGACACCAGAAGTGGTCAACATGATGCTGAGACATTGTAGATGCTAAATTGCGAAGGGATTTTTGACATCTCGAACGCTGTTCCCATGGCAACACGTCAAACTTTACTTTTATTTCAGGCATATTTAAGGCTCTTGGCGTGCTTAGATTAAATTTAAATTTGGCAAACACATCAGAGTTGTCGGCTGTTAAGTGTTGACAAAAACGTCAGATAAAGGCGTGTCTATTTAGTGTCTCACTAGCGCCCCCATTTGTCTAAAATGTGGGGTTTCTTTTACCTACAGTACCTAAATGGATCAGTAGCAACATGAAACATTCCACTGATATTTACCCACTTGATGCACATGCCCACCGTGCATCGTTTTCTCGGAGGCACCGTGTAGCGGTAAAAAAACGTGCGAGGGCCAGCCATCGCTGCTTGCAGCTATATTTATTATTATTATTATTATTATTTTTAACATTTTTGGGCACTTTGGGTGCCTAAACATACTCGAAAACTCTTGAAATTTGGCAGAGACGTCAGAGTCGTCGGCCATCAGGTCTGGGCAAAGGCTGAAACACGGGCGTGGCAGGGGGGCTCTGTAGCGCCCCCTGTAATGCAAAAACAAACATTGGGGCACAGATCAGGCAAACATGTACGCACATGTACGAAAGTTGGTACGCATATAGATCTCATCGACCTGAACAACTTTCGCCCTCTAACATTTTAGCTCCGCCCAACAGGAAGTCGGCCATTTTGGATTGTTTAAAAAATGCATGCAGTGAACTTTTAAATACTCCTCCTAGAGGATTCATGCAAATGACACCAAACGTGGTGAACATGATGTCGAGACATTGGACTTGCTAAATTGCGAAGGGATTTTTGATATCTCGAACATTTCTGCCATGGCGAAGCGACAAAGTCATGGCGAAATCAGAGAAACAGGAAGTGTCTTATATCTAAGGCAAAAAATGTCTTATTGTGAAGACACGCATGGTGTTTGTTCGTCTGAAGATTCCGATCGCATTGATGTGCCTATTGTGACTCATGGGTATAGCGCCACCACCAGGCGCCAGGAAGCATGTCATTCACAAAAGTGGATTTTTTTTGACAGTTCCATGCGATGTTCTTTTTAAATACTCCTTCTAGGATATTCATGCGATTGACACCAAAAGTGGTCAACATAATGCCGCGACATTGTAGATGATAAATTGCGAAGGGATTTTTTATATCTCGAACGCTGTTCCCATGGCAACACGTCAAACTTTACTTTCATTTTAAAGGCATATTTAAGCCTTTCAGTTGCATGCAGTGAACTTTGAAATACTCCTTCTAGGAAAATAATGTGATTGACACCCGAAGTGGTCAACAAAATGGCGAGACATTGTAGATGCTAAATTGCGAAGGGATTTTTGATATCTCAAACTGTGTTGCCATGGCAACGTGTCAAACTTTACTTTCATTTTTACACATATTTAAGACTGACAGTTACATGCTGTGAACCTTTAAATACTCCTCGTATAGGATCCATTCGATTGACACCAGAAGTGGTCAACATGATGTTGAGACATTGTGGACGCTAAATTGCGAAGGAATTTTTGAGATCTCGAACGCTATTCCCATGGCAACGCTTCAAACTTTACTTTTATTTCTGGCATAAGGCTCTTGGCGTGCTTAGTTGAACTTTCAATTTGGCACACACATCAGAGTTGTCGGCTGTTAAGTTTTGACAAAAACATCAGATAAAGGCGTGTCTATTTAGTGGCTCACTAGCGCCCACGTTTGTCTAAAATGTGGGGTTTCTTTTACCTATAGTACCTAAATGGGTCAGTAACAACATGAAATAGTCCATAGATATTTACCCACTTGATGCACATGCCCACCGTGCATCGTTTTCTCTGAGGCACCGTGTAGCGGTAAAAAAACGTGCGAGGGCCCGCCATCGCTGCTTGCAGCTATATTTTTTATTGTTTTTTTTTTTATTTTTTTATTTAACACTTTGGGGAATTTTGAGTGCCTTAACATACTCGAAAACTTTTGAAATTTGGCACAGATGTCAGAGTCGTCCGTCATCGCAGAAAACCAAAGGCTGGAACACGGGCATGGCAGGGGAGCTCTGTAGCGCCCCCTGTAATGGAAAAAAAAAAACATTGGTGCATAGATCGGACAAACATGCATGCACATGTACGAAAGTTGGTACGCATATAGATCTCATCGACCCGAACAACTTTCGTACTCTAACATATTAGCTCCGCCTACCAGGAAGTCGCCCATTTTGGATTGTTTAAAAATGCATGCGGTGAACCTTTAAATACTCCTCCTAGTGGATTAATGGGATTGACACCAAACGTGGTGATCAGGATGTCAAGACATTGTACTTGCTAAATTGCGAAGGGATTTTTGATATCTCGAACGGTTCTGCCATGGCGAGGCGACAAATTCATGGCGAAATCAGAGAAACAGGAAGTGTCTAATATCTAAGGCAAAAAAATGTCTTATTGTGATGACACGCGGGGTGTTTGTTCGTCTGAAGATTCCGATCGCATCGATGTGCCTATTGTGACTCCCGGGTATAGCGCCACCACCAGGCGCCAGGAAGTGTTGCAGTCATAAAGGTTGATTTTTTTGACTGTTCCATCCAATGTTCTTTTAAATACTCCTTCTAGGATATTCATGCGATTGACACCAAAAGTGGTCAACATGATACTGAGACATTGTAGATGATAAATTGCGAAGGGATTTTTGATATCTTGAAGGCTGTTCCCATGGCAACGTGTTAAACTTTACTCTCATTTTAAAGGCATATTTAAGCCTTACAGTTGCATGCAGTGAACTTTTAAATACTCCTAGGGAAATAATGTGATTGACTCCAGAAGTGGTCAACATGATGCTGAGACATTGTAGACGCTAAATTGCGAAGGAATTTTTGACATCTCGAACGCTGTTCCCATGGCAACGCGTCAAACTTTACTTTTATTTCAGGCATATTTAAGGCTCTTGGCGTGTTTAGATGAACTTCAAATTTGGCACACACATGAGAGTTGTTGGCTGTTAAGTGTTGACAAAAAGGTCAGAGAAAGGCGTGTCTATTTAGTGGCTCACTAGCGCCCCGTTTGTCTAAAATGTGGGGTTTCTCTTACCTACAGTACCCAAATTGGTCAGTAGCAACATGAAATAGTCCACTGATATTTACCCACTTGATGCACATGCCCAACGTGCATCGTTTTCTCTGAGGCACCGTGTAGCGGTAAAATAACGTGCGAGGGCCCGCCATCGCTGCTTGCAGCTATATTTTTTAGGGCCTGAGCACCGAGGAGCAGGCCAGAATGGCCTGCACCGAAAGGTGCGAAGCCCTATTGTTTTCCTTAGGATTATTAGGGCCCGAGCACCGAGGAGCAGGCCAGAATGGCCTGCACCGAGGGGCGAAGCCCTATTGTTTTTGCTCGAATTTATTTATTTATTTATTTATTTATTTTTTTATTATTATTATTTTTTTAACACTTTTGGGCATTTTGGGTGCCTTAACATACTCGAAAACTCTTGAAATTTGGCACAGACGTTAGATTCGTCCGTCATTACGAACAGACAAAGGCTGGAACACAGGCGTGGCACAGGGGCTCTGTAGCGCCCCCTGTAATGAAAAAAAAAACATTGATGCACAGATCGTGCAAACATGTACGCACATGTACGAGAGTTGGTACACATATAGATCTCATCGACCCAAACAACTTTCGCCCTCTAACATTTTGGCTCCGCCCAACAGGAAATACGCCATTTTGGATTGTTTAAAAAATGCATGCAGTGAACTTTTGAATACTCCTCCGAGGGAATACATGGGATTGACACCAAACGTGGTGATCGTGAAGTCGAGACATTGTACTTGCTAAATTGCGAAGGGATTTTTGATATCTCGAACGGTTCTGACGTGGCAAGGCGACAAAGTTGTGGTGAAATCAGAGAAACAGGAAGTGTCTGATATCTAAGGCAAAAAATGTCTTATAGTGATGACACGCGGGGTGTTTTGTTCGTCTGAACATTCCGATCGCATCGATGTGCCTATTGTGAGTCTCGGGTATAGAGCCACCACCAGGCGCCAGGAAGTGTTGCAGTCACAAAGGTTGATTTTTTTGACAGTTCCATGTGATGTTCTTTTAAATACTCCTTCTAGAATAATCATGCAATTGACACCAAAAGTGGTCAACATGATGCCGAGACATAGTAGATGATAAATTGCAAAGGGATTTTTGATATCTTGAATGCTGTTCCCATGGCAACGCGACAAACTTTACTTTCATTTTAAAGGCATATTGAAGCCTTACAGTTGCATGCAGTGAACTTTTAAATACTCCTTCTAGGATATTCATGCGATTGACACCAAAAGTGGTCAACATGATGCTGAGACATTGTATATGATAAATTGCGCAGGGAATTTTGATATCTCGAATGTTGTTCCTATGGCAACGCGACAAATTTTACTTTCATTTTAAAGGCTTATTTAAGCATTACAGTTGCATGCGATGTTTTTTTAAATACTCCTCGTATGGGATTCATGCAATTGACACCAAAAGTGGTCAACATGATGCTGAGACATTGTAGATGCTAAATTGCGAAGGAATTTTTGACATCTCGAACGCTGTTCCCATGGCAACGCTTCAAACTTTACTTTTATTTCTGGCAT